>NC_058406.1:49078122-49154426 GCF_002201575.2 Neomonachus schauinslandi
CTTTCTTTCTTTCTTTCTTTCTTTCTTTCTTTCTTTCTTTCTTTCTTCTCTCTCTCTCTTTTTTTTCAAGATTTATTTATTTATTTGAGAGAGAGAGTGGGGGGAGGTGGGGGAGGGCAGAGGGGGAGTGAGAGTGAAAATCCCAAGGAGACTTCCTGCTGAACGCAGAGCCCGATGCAGGGCTTGATCCCATGACCCAGAGATCATGACCTGACCTGAAATCAAGAGTTGGACACTTAATCAATTGAGCCACCCAGGAGCCCCTTTTTTTTTTTTTTTAAGAAACTGTTTAATTTTCTATCCATCTTATTTCCATGTTCTGTTTTAGAGCCTGTGGAAGAACAGCTGAAGACCACTCAGTGTTGTTCTTACCCAGTCAGTGGCCTGAGCAATGGGAGCTGAGAGCAGTCTTCAGTGGCAGGCCAGTGGCTCTGGTCTTCAGTAGGGGACTGCTGGATAGGCACAGAGGCCACCTGCGTGCTTTCAGGCCCGTCTGCCACCCGGGCTCGGTAGCCATCAACTCAAGCTGTTTACTTGGGCTGGAGCAGTCGTTCACCCGGAAATTCCTCCTCGGTCGTGGCCTTTTCAGCAGCAGCCTGCTCTTCCTTTTCAATCTCTTGAGGGTCTCTGTCAAAATGGATCAGGCATGAGCTCCCCTGGGTGTCCATGAGGGAAGGTGGCACACACACACAGAACTTCCCCGGTCATCACATAGCATGTTAGACCCACTGAGCTCTCTTGTTGTTGCGAAGATGACAGTGTCCACATAGCACAGAGGAGAGTCTGTGTTACACTGAGCAGTGGTTGGCAGGTTAACCTAAGATGCCTCTGTGGGAGGCTGGTGGTCAGCCCCAGAATCAGGAGCCACCAGGAGATGTGGCTCCTGGAGGGCTGCCTGGATCTGGTTAGTGAAGGTTCTGGGAGTGAAGTAGTCAGCAGGAGGAGTGGCTCCAGGGGCAGCAGCAAATTCGGGACAGCCCACTGGCCACATACCAGAAGAAAGGAGGCTCTGAACATTGTGAATGCTTCCCTTGAAAGCTGAGTTATTTTTCACTGGCCAATCTGAAGCGCTCCCCCTCCATCATCAGGAATGGGATCTTGAAAGCAAACTGGATCCACAAGGAAAATGTCACTTTCAATTATAATGGCAAGTTTCACTGAGCCTAAATCCAAGTTTCCATCTCGCTTTCAGTAAGAACTTCTGCTCTCCCCAGCATCCCCCAATTTGTAACCCATAGGCCTGAGTCATGGCCAGCCCCTCTTAGTGAGGACTGGGAGCTGTGTGTCTGGGTCTGTTTTTCTCCCACCACTGGCTCTCCAGAATTGGGGTGGAAGAGAGGGAAAGAGGAAGAGAGAGAAACATGCTCTCCTCACGGCTGCTGCCCCTGCTTCGGTCTTAGATCTCCCTTGGCTAATTGGGCCTGTCTGTGATTGGAGGCTCCCATACCCTGGGTCTCTGGAGCATTGGCCTGCACCCCAATGACCACACAGTGTGCAGCTCCCTGACATTAGTGGTAGTGACATCTTGCCATCTTCCACACCAAGCTTTGGCAGCAACCCTAGATCGTTTTCTGCTGGGGTGACCTTCAAGGAGCTTTAAATCCAGTTACCTTCCAAAATACTCTCTCGGCCTGTGGAAAGCTGAGGCATCCCTTCCACGCTGAATAGTGGAGTCACATGGCCCCTCTGCTGCTTCTTCTCCTTGCCCTGTTGTTGCAGACTGCTCCTCCACCCTCTGGGCTTCAGGGTGCTCAGACAGGATATAGCACAACTCTCTGGGTTCACCTGTGACCCCCGCCCCTAGGAAAGGGAGTTCCTATCTAAGCAAATTGACTTTGAGTGTCTCATCTTTGCTTATGTAGGCTGATTGAGGTGGTGGGGTGTTACAAGACTATCTGGTCTACCTTTTAATAGCATCTGCAATTATGTACCTAGCATCTCCTCTTTCGAATGTGAGGGTTCTTTCAGCTTTGCTGCTGTAGCCTGGAGTCCAAGACAAGAAGAGTCCCATTTATCATCCTGTTAAATAAATTTAATTATGTACACATATCATATTTTACCAGATTTGGATTGCATTATTTTATAACTCGTTGTTTCTTACTAAAGATGTGTAGTAAGATATCCCATGCTACTAAAAGTGCTTTGAAAAATTTTTTTTTAATTGGAGTACAGTTAACACACAATGTGACGTTAGTTTCAGATGTACAACATAGTGATTCGACAAGTTTATACATCACGCTATGCTCACCGCAAGTGTAGCTGCCATCTGTCCCCATACAGCACTATCACCTGTGAGAGGGAGACCAGGAATCTCTCACAGGATCAGCAATATCTGGGCTGCCCGTAAAAGGCTGAGTCACAGTTTTCTAGGGAGAGAGAATGGGAAGGAAGCCTTGTATTGAAAGATAATAGAAGCAAGAAAGAACATTAAATGTTCTGGAAACAGGAAGGAGAGGGAGGAGCCTTGATCTATACAATCTTGTGAAATTTGAGTGTAAAATGTAACTATTATTATTACTATTAGTATTAATTTTATTTTCAAAAGAGGAGGGGCGCCTGGGTGGCTCAGATGGTTAAGCGTCTGCCTTCGGCTCAGGTCATGATCCCAGCGTCCTGGGATCGAGCCCCGCATCGGGCTTCCTGCTCAGCGGGGAGCCTGCTTCTCCCTCTCCCTCTGCCTCTCTCCCTGCTCATGCTCTCTCTCTCTCTCTCTCTCTGTATCTCTGTGTCTCAAATGAATTAAAAAAAAAAAAAGGGATCAAAAGAGGAAACTGAGGTATAGACAGAGTGAGAGATTTGTTAACTTTAACTAGCCAGTCAGCCGCAAAGCCAGAATTCAAAGTTGAGATTTCTGGAAACTCAGAGGAAACGGAATGCAAGCAGGAAAGGAAGAAATCAAGGAAACCTGAATCATGATGAAGGAGTGGGAGTGCCCTAGCAGTGAAGAGTGGGAAGAGAAGGATAACTGTCTGCTCCATGTCCAATCCAATCTCTTTTTTTCTCAGAGAGGCCTGGGAAATTGACCGCCAACTTCCCTCATCTGATGAGTGAAGTGCAATAAATGTGTGGGTTTTTTTTTTTTTTTGGACAAATGTGAAGTAGTTTCCAAAATTAGCCCTGTCCAACTGTTAAAATCCCCAAATTCCCAAACTCTCTCAACAGGAAACAAGCAGTGGACATCCAGATGTTTCTCCTCACCGTATTTGTCTGTGTTATTTATACTGATGTTTCTCTTGTCAAACCATGACTTTATGAGATGCTTTATTATGCTGATTGATCATTTACACAAAAGAACTAAGAAGGGGAACTGAGGGAAACATGGGTACAGGGTGCCATGTGGCTCCTTAGCCAATGATCCATCTCAGAAAACCATACTTCCAGCAAATGCTCAGAGTTAAGAAATTCTAAATTGAGAATGCCTCTTTTCTGTATCAAGAAAGCCAGCCCAAGGAGCAAATCTTGATGAACCCATCCTCTGGAGATTACGAAGGAAAATGATCTGTCTACAAATCATGGAATCTACTGAAGGCTGTGAAGACCAAGAGAATACCTTTCTGCAGGGAGAAAACTGAACAAAAGCCTGGGATGGAGAGTAAAAAATAGGCCGTCACCTTGGGTATCATTAGTTATCTCACCTTTTGCCAGGATCTGGGCTATAAAGGTAAGTATTTGCATGGATACTCATTTTGTCTTCACCACAGTCCTAAGAAGAAGGTACTGGGGCACCTGGGTGGTGCAGTCCATTAAGCGACCCGCTCTTGATTTCGGCTCAGGTCATGATCTCAGGGTCATGAGATCGAGTCCCTCATTGGTCTCCATGCTCAGTGGGGAGTCTGCTGGAGATTCTCCCTCTCCCTCTTCCCCTCTCCCCTATTCTCTTTCTCTAAAATAGTAAATAAACCTTTAAAAAAAAAAAAAGGTACTATTTTCATGCCCTGTTTATAGATGAGGAAACCAAAATCCAAGAGGGGTTAAAAACCTAAAAGTTTATATACCTGATGAGCAGCTGAACTGGGAATCTAACCTAGGTCTACCTCAGTCCAAAGAGATTGTGAATTTAACTAACCATTATATTCTCAATGTAATGCTATGTAATTTTGTTCTAAAAAAAAAAAAAAAAAAGCTGGCAGACCCACTTTGTTGATTCTCCAAGGAGAAGATGGGATTTTCGCCTCAGTTGCTAACACTACCAGAACTGTTTTACTCTCTCTTAACAACTATTTCATGAGAGCCATTCTCCACCCCTCTCCATGGCGGCTATTTTGCTTAGGCGATGGGGTCACTGTTGATCACTTTCTTTGTCTTCCTTTTGAGCTATCAGTGTTTCATTCTTTCTTTGAACCCCAAAGAAAGATATAAAAGGTGAACACCCTACACCTGGAGGTCACAGTGATTAGCAATGAAAAAACAAAAACAAAACCAAAAAAACAGCAACAGGATTGGATCTCAGAAGCATTTCTCTTGTGGGGTAACTGGTGACCAAAGAGAGAACGTATCAGACCTTCAACTGATACCACGTTTGATGAATTAGTCTCTCTTCTTCCTCTTTAATTATAATCTTAGCCCAAACTCCATGTTGTTTGTCCCCCTATTAAAGGGAGGGAAGAAAGAAATGAAGATAAATATAACCAACTTTATTTGGATGGACTATGTCTCATTAGCAATTTAATGGTTGTAGTGTAGAGAATACTTAGTACAGAAAAGGCATTTTCTCTTTCTATTTTTTTTAACTGAATGTTTAATTGGTTTATCCCCTTTGGGTTAGCTGGAGAAACCCTTCTATCCAACATGCACATACTGTATGTAAGAATGGGCATAAACAAAAGTCAAACATCTGCTTACCAGACCTGCCCCTCGGTCTTCTTCTTAAGCACCAGGAAAAGCATCTCAAGTTAGTCCCCAGTTTGACTTTGCAGGAATGCCGGATTCTCTGTAGCGTTTTTGCCTCTCACCTTTCCTAGGAGTTTATAGGGGGCTTTGAAGTTCCTCTGAACAAACAGGGTCTCTGTGTTTCACTTATTGCTGAGCCAACCCTGGGGCCTTGGTTCCATCAGCTCCTTATTAAGTGTTTAGTCATTTCAGTTTCCACCTTTTGGTCTTGCTTGCTTTGCAAACATCTGGAGAGAATTAGCTCCCAGGCCTCTCTAACATACCCATTTTGTGGTTCTAGAGAGAGTTGTGGGCTAGGGGATGTTGTTGCCCTTAATGAGCTTTCTTTATGGTTTTTAACTGTAAAAGGTACCCTCGTTAATATTAAGAAAGAGAAAGCGAGGCCACTCCATCCCTGTTTAGCTCTTGCCTTCTTGACTGTGAGCAAGAACTTCGTGCTGAAAAGGAAAGAAGAAATATTTTGAAAATAGGAATGAAGTACAAGATAAAATAATACATAATAATAACAACAATAATGTCCAGCCCTTGAAATGAGCATGTCTATACCTGTGTGATTCATTGTGATCACTGCTAGCTCTGTGTGGTTTGTGAGCACTTAAAACATGTCTAGTACATAATAAGATTTACTGTTAGGAAATCACACACTAGATTTAGAAGACAGTATAAAAAATGTAAAATATCTCATCAATAATTTTACACAGATTATATGTAGAAATGATAATAATTTGGAGATATAAAGTTAAAATTAATTTTACCTGGGTTTTTTTTTCACTTTTTTAATGTTGCTATTAGAAAAATTTTAATTATATAAGTCAATCACCTTTGTGGTTTGCATCATGTTTCTATTAGATAGCAATGCACTGAAGAACCAGACAAATTATTTAACAGGATATGAGTAGGACTAGCAAGATTCCCATGATGGAATCCATGGGACATCAGAGTGACTAGGATGGGTATCGAAAGAAGTGTTAAGAAGAAACCCTGAATTTTAATAAGCAGGAAAGGATGGCTATCAGAAACTACTGATTGGTAAGGGGCACCTGGGTGGCTCAGTCGGTTAAGCGTCTGACCCTTGATCAGGTCATGACCTCAGGGTTATGAGATCGAGCCCTGCATTGGGCTCTGGGAGTGGAGCCTGCTTAAGATTCTCTCTCTCCCTCTTCCCCTCCACCCCCTTGGGTGCATGTGTGCTCTCTCTCTCTCTCAAAAAAAAAAAAAGAAAGAAAGAAAGAAGGAAAGAAGGACAGAACTGATTGGTAAGTTTTTTTCTCAAGACAAAATTCTAGAATCAATGATTAAATGCAACATTTATAAGCAGATTAGGAAACAAATAGATAATCATAAGAAGCTGGCTGAGTTCACTAAAAACAAGGCATGCTACATTAAATTCACTACCATTTTTGATTCAGTGACTGGACTTACAAATCTAGGGAATTATATAAACATGCCGGATTTCAGCAAACTATTGGATAAAACTTCTTATGGCATCCATTTAACCAAATTTCAGAAAGTTCTATTGAATAATAGTAATTAAATAAAACTACAACTGGTTGAATATTTGTATTTAGTCTTGAAATCTATCTATAGTAAGGCCTTTGAGGGGGAAACCACAAAACTAAAAAATTAACACGATGAATACCAAAATAAGTACTCAAAAAAATAAATAATGCATCAATCATGAGAATATGACGTATAACTTCCATAAATGTAAAGGGCTGAGCTCATAAAATGAATTGTGTTAGGTACATCACTGAAGGGCCCCAGCTTGAAAATGATGCCCATGCAAAGAATTAATTTTTTTTAAGTATAACACAAACTAAAGGTGTCATATGCTTGTGGAAAAATATCACAGAGAGTGGGAGTCTCACTTGAATGTACTGAACTGGCCAAATCTAGAATATTTTGTTCAGTTCTTGGATAGTGACATGGTAAGCATGTCTTAACAGCTGGAGGACGAAGGCCATACAGCCCAACAAAGAGGAGCTCTGAGAGTGTGCACAATGCTATCACTCGGTGAGTGTAGACATTCTGCTTTGCTACAGAAAACAGGCAGGCCCAAGAACAATTGGTGGAAGTTACAGGAAAGGTAGGAACAGATCCTTACGAAGGAAAATTTTTGAATAACTATGGAGCTCTCCATGAGAAAGACTGCCTGGAAGATAATAAATGAGCTCCTTATCCTTAAGAGTGTTGTTCTGTAGAGGCCAAATGGGCATTCATCAGAAATGTCAAAGAAGATATTTCTACACTGGAAGGGAGGTTAAAGTATGTGACTTTTTTTTTTTTAAGATTTTATTTATTTGAGAGAGAGAGAATGAGAGACAGAGCATGAGAGGGAGGGTCAGAGGGAGAAGCAGACTCCCTGCCGAGCAGGGATCCCGATGTGGGACTCGATCCCGGGACTCCAGGATCATGACCTGAGCCGAAGGCAGTCGCTTAACCGACTAAGCCACCCAGGCGCCCCGTAAGTAACATCTTTTAAGTTTCCAATTCTAAGGCTGGAAATCCTATTAATCGGTATAGCTGGTTCAAGATACTCTGCAGGTTTCTGCTCTGGTAAAACCAAGCTAAATATCATCTGGAAGTATCTTTAAAATAATGATGCACCAGAAACTAGACTATCAGGACATCTAGCACACAACTGGTTCTCTGTGTGTGTTTAGAGGTGGAGAGGGAGCAAAACCCTGAGTCGCAGGGTTTGCCAATTTCTGTGGTGTAAATACTCCTACCATAGCAAAATTTTAAGTATCCACAGTTTAACAACTGGCCCACGCATTCCCCGAGAATTTAATGTGACTTGCACAAGCCAGTATGAGCTGGTTCCAATACTCCACTGCTCACATGTCGTTTCACAGTCAGAACACGGTGTCAACGAGACGGAATCGATCGATCAATCAATTTTTTAAAAATGTTTGCTATGGGTCATACACCCTAAAAGGTGTTAATATATGACATGGTATTTTCCCTCAAAGAACTTAAGGCCAGCTGGTGGAAGAGGGAAATGGGTTGGGGGACAAAGATTAACACACACAGGAAAAACAGAAAATATTTTAGGACATGAACCAGTGCTGACCATATAGGTCCCTAACAGTGGCGCTTAGAAAGCAGTGAAGAGACGAGCTAACGTTTATGAAGCGTTGAAAGGTTCCATGTGCTCTGTGAGCCACCACTTCTTATATCTCAAGAAACAGAATCATAATCCTGTCAGGTAGTGATTGTGCCATCGCATGGATGGGGCACCAGAGCTCAGAAATGTCAAGACACGGACCTGAGGCCAACCACCAGTAGCCACACAAATCCATCTTTATCTACACATCAGAGTCGTGTTGCCGGTCCCTCCTCGGCACTGTCAGGGAAGGATCGGGGGAAGACTGAAGCTTAGCTGGAAGGATGGAGAGAATTTAAATACCTCCTTCAAAACTAGCGTTTACGAAGCAGAGGAATAGCCCCACCTGCTTGCAAGGCAGTCGGGCTGCAGCTGACGTGAACAGCTTCTCTGTGATAGTGTCACTCCGGAGTCACAGCTGACTCAGAAAGCAAGGCAAAGCGGACTGCGAGGTGGCCATACCTCCCAGCCTCAGCCAGCCGCTCTAGCCCATGTCTCCCTGCCACCGTATGTCACTGACCTAGACGGGGGTTTTCAGCTTTTGTGCAAAATCCCAGCAGCTTGAGTTAGGGAAGTAAACAGCTCCCTGAGCCTCAGTTCCTCCTAACATAAAATGAAAAGAAATACTAACCAATTCACATTTTGTTGCGATTAAATGTGTTCATTAAAAAAAAAAAAATCTAGTACAATGCCAAGCACAGAGAGACATTCAATAAATATTAAATTCCCTTCCCAGGCGCCTGGGTGGCTCAGTCGTTAAGCATCTGCCTTTGGCTCAGGTCATGATCCCTGGGTCCTGGGATCGAGCCCCACGTCGGGCTCCCTGCTCGGCGGGGAGTCTGCTTCTCCCTCTCCCACTCCCCCTGCTTGTGTTCCCATCTCTCTCTGTCAAATAAATAAAATCTTTACAAAAATTAAATAAAATAAAAATAAAAATAAATTCCCTTCCTTCCATACAGGTGCATGGTTGTCTCCCTACTAGACTGTCATGTGTATCTTTGTGTCCCCGGCAACCTACTCAGTACAGGGCAAAGAGCACAAGTTAATTTTGTGTAGTGACAGCACTGATTCCTTACTCTGGGCTCAGAAACACTGCAGACATCAAATAAAACAAATATATGTACACATGCAAAAATCCAATCCCGAGTCACGAAGTCTGTATATGCTCTTCCAGGGGCTGCTCGTTCCGTGCAGATGAGTGAGTGCCAGCTCTCTGACGAGGCATCCAGATGGTCGACTGTCCTCAGTCTGAAAACTGCCTCCACCAGTTTCCTTACATCAACGAGGTGTCCTCTTTCTACCGTGATCTTTCAATTCTGGTGAGCTGTTTGTCCCACTACACTCTCACGGGACAGTGCTGGGGTGACCACTAAGGGTCCAAGGAAGAGCGCCATGCTGGATGCAAGAGATCAAGTAAGATGGCAGCTCGAGGCAAGTTCAGTCAAGGCAGCGGCAGTGAAGGTCATGGAGCTGTTGGGGAGGCCCGGGAGACCGTCACTGCTGCTTGGAAGAATTGACCAGTAATGCATGAATGGGAGCCGGAAGGAACTGCAGCCTGAGACTTGTCATGACTCCAGGGGATTTGAAGAGAACAGAAGAGTGGTTGGCAAGGTACGAAGCGCCATAGGCTCAAGCCAAAGCACCCAAAAGTGCGAGTTCACCCTTTCCATTAACTCCTCTCCCCCCACCTAGTGCTGCTCACCAGGGCGTGCCTGCAGGTGCTGCCCCGCAACCCCGCCCCGGGTGCTGCAGGAGCCAGCCTCGAAATCCACCTATGTGTTCGCCGTGGGAGCCGCCTCTGATTTTAGCAGACCGCGGGTGCTGTCATCTGGTTTTTATTAAATTCCATAAGTAAGAGAATCGTTCATACTCCAAAATGTTATAGACTCACTATTTACATAGTGAGACTCTGAAAACTGTTTTGTGCTTTTCTGCTTTTCTTCCTTTTGCAAATTTTCTTTAATGAGCATGGAGTACTTTTATATTTAAAAAAGTAAACAGTTTTTAAAAGAGTAAGGGTTTCATGCCAAAAGCAGAAGTTGAGGCACTGAAATGGCCATTACTAAAGGCTTTGAGAACCATATTCCTACAGCTCTGATGATCAGCAAATCATGTTAGATGTTTTCCTCGACTTTCCGTGAATTTGAGTGAGCTTTGTGCTGAGACTGCCAATGGGAGAATGGGAATTACACATTATTAGAAGAGTAACTGAATTCCCTAGCACCAACTGCAGTTTGAGTTCTGGGTTAAGTATTTGAAAATGATAGATTTCCTGGGCTTTCTCAGCATGGGATGACAAGATATATGACAGCTCTTTGTCCAGTGGTTTACTGAGCAGCACCTGGGTGCCAGGCACCGTTCTGGGCATTGAAGATACAAAGACAGTTTGTGTCCTCACTCTAGTTAGGAGGGTAGATATGAAAACATTACAGCAGTACCAGATGGTGACTTATGTCCAAGAGGGTATGGGTGAATGGTCAGAGCAGGTGTCTTAAAGGCCAGGACATTTCAACAGTCTTCACTTTAAAGTAGGAATTTGCGAAGCAGACCAGATATGGTTGGGTGGTAAAGGGATGGGCAGAGGTAAGGAGAATCCAGCAGAGGGAAAAGATGGTAGCATGATCAGGGCCCTAGGACCTAACTCATTTCAAGTTCTCCAAGACATAACGGTTCTTGCTCCCAATTGAGAAGCTAGGCTAGGGAAGCCATTGTAAACCCCAATTCCATCAAACACGTATTAGCCCTGCCACGTACCCAGCAAAAGTATGGTAATGAGTCAAGAAAACAACATGATATCACCATCCAAAAATCACTTGATGATCAGAGAGTTGTCTTACTGTGATACTTCCTGTCCTTTCGGTGAAATCGTGGAGTAGAATTTAAATGCTGAGGCCGCCCATTTGAGAATGAGAACTTGCATACTAGGATTAGCATGATAAAAACTTTAATTTTGTAACAAGTCAGGAAACGACAGATGTTGGCTGGGATGCGGAGAAAGGGGAACCCTCCTACACTGTTGGTGGGAATGCAAGCTGGTGCAGCCACTCTGGAACACGGTATGGAGGTTCTTTAAAAAGTTGAAAATAGAGCTACCATACGACCCAGCAATCGCACTACTGGGTATTACCCCAAAGATACAAATGTAGTGATCCGAAAGGGTCCTGCACCCTGAGGTTTATGGCAGCAATGTCCACAATAGCCAAACTGTGGAAAGAGCCAAGATGTCCATTGCCAGATGAATGGATAAAGAAGATGTGGTATATATATCCCATGGAATATTATGCAGCCATCAAAAGGAATGAGATCTTGCCATTGGCAACGACGTGGATGGAACTGGAGGGTGTTATGTTGAGAGAAACAAGTCAATCTGAGAAAGACATGTATCATGTCTTTCTAGACATCTATCATGTACCTCACTGATATGAGGAATTCTTAATCTCAGGAAACAAACTGAGGGTTGCTGGAGTGGCGGGGTGTGGGAGGGATGGGGTGGCTGGGTGATAGACATTGGGGAGGGTATGTGCTATGGTGAGCGCTGTGAACTGTGCAAGACTGTTGAATCACAGACCTGTACCTCTGAAACAAATAATATATGTTAAAAAAAAAAAAAGAAGAAGAAGAAGAAGATAGCAGGAGGGGAAGAATGAAGGGGGGGAATCAGAGGGGGAGACGAACCATGAGAGACAATGGACTCTGAAAAACAAACTGAGGGTTCCAGAGGGGAGGGGGGGAGGATGGGTTAGCCTGGTGATGGGTATTGAGGAGGGCACGTTCTGCATGGAGCACTGGGTGTTATACGCAAACAATGAATCATGGAACGCTACATCAAAAACTAATGATGTAATGTATGGTGGTTAACACAACAATAAAAATTAAAAACAAAACTTTAATTTTGTATAATCTACTGGAGATCCTGGGATGACTTTTCCTGAAAGAAATTACAACCTGGATACTGTCCCACCAGTTAGACATGTAGGAAAAGGAAGGGGTTGGTGACCCGGATGGTGCTTTGCTCGTGGCCTCGGCAGCCTTCCAGTCCAAGAAATAAGAATCATTGTAAGGCAACTTTAATCTTCTCCGAGCTCTCTTGAAGCGTATCAAAGAGAATCCCAAATGCACAGCAAAACCTCTTAAAATTGCCTTCCCCCATCCCTCTCTAGTCATATATATCATACATTTACGGTGCCCTCCTCCTCCTTCTTTCCCCTTCTCCCTGTATGCTTCCAATCTCTCCTAAACCCAACTGCAAGAGCACTTGTCCTCCACCCTCAGCTCCCTTCCCCATTTCTGAATTGATTTCTCCTGTGGCTGGTGACGCTCTCCCCCCTTTCTAAAGTAAATCAATTTCACCTTCCCGCCCTGCTCCTCCAATCAACACCACGGCATTTTTACATTTGTGGCAAAAGTTTAATAGGCAGAATTGAGGGGGTGCTTTACAGAGGCTAGAATACCCAGGAGAATGATTTGTTTTCCTTGTCATCTGAACAGCAAGCATTCTTAGCCCCTGCTGGCTAAGTTTCTTTCTGATGGATTCCATATTTTAGGGCTTGCTCACCCTAAAAACATAAGGCTGCCCGTATCAGAGAAGTCCGATGTAAAATGATCTTCAGGAGACTATTTTTCCTTAAGACTTACTTAAGTCTTTCCTTTTTGTGGATAGCAAACTTGAGTCTCCTTTCCTTTACTCATCCAAGGTGGTTAACTATGAGAATACTCCTCATCTAATGCCTGTGGTCCCCACAATCCTCAAGGGCAGAGGCCCTGGCCATCAGCGGGGGGAAATGGAATGCACTCCTTTCTCACTGTATTTAGTATTTGTTGAAGTGAATTGAAGGTGAGCATAAATTTCTCAAAGGATCTTTTAGTCCCTTGAGCCACTTGTGAACCAAGTGTCACTGAAATCATGAAACCTGGCGCATACACAATCGCATTTCACCCAGCCTCGAGCCACCATGTGAATGGGTGACCAGGAAGCAATCTTCCCTTCAGAGGATTTCCTCCAATATCTACGCTGCATGCCAAGGATCCGTAAGTACAGAAAAAGCCATTTGTTTTTCCCTTCCTTTGAGGGAAATGACCAGATGCAAAGTGTTCAGACCCAATTCCGGTCGGCGCTGTGCCCATTCTGGCATTGGAAGAGTTAATCTGCTGCCACCTAGTGGATCTCGGCCAACCTGCGACCCCCAGCTCACAGGGGAGGAATGAGTGAGCACGACTGGGGTGAGGTTGCCTTGGTGAAGGGGGCAAAGTTCCGGAGTGGCTTTGTCCTTCCACCCCAAAGTACTAGTTAGAAGTGTTGCCTTTTCGAAAGCAGATTCTCTCTCTTCTCTGTCCTCTCTCTCTCTTTCTCTTTCTCCACCCCCCCCCCCCATCGCTCCTCTCTTTCTCACTTGCAGTTGCGGCCTGTTTCCTCTAGACTTGAGGCAAAACAGTAGTACAGGCTAGGATTTCTTGCAAGTTTTCCACGGTGGAGTGCCTCAACAGCTGCGACCCTGGCTTGATTTTGATTTAGACTTCAAGGGCGCCGTCCCCAGCAGGGGGAACATTTTTACCTCAGGAGCCTATTCACATTGGTAGCCTTGGCAGGGAAAGTTCCAGAAGCTTTGATTACACAAATACCTCTGCTAGGTACAGGCCCCTTCTTGGCAACCTGGGGAGAGAGAATGTGCACGTGGGCTGATTAAACCAAATGACCCGTTTCCTTTGCTGGGGTGGAGGCTGGGGGCTGGGGGTCTTCGGCTTGGAAATGATTTTTTTCCTTGGCTGTGTTGCCTGGAAACTTGGAGAGTTTAATTAGGACTGGGGAGGTTTTTGGCTTCTGCAGCTGCCTCTGCTCTCCCAAAGTGAGTAAGTGTGTGTCTGTGTGTGTCTGTGTGTGTGTGTGTGTGTGTGTGTGTGTCCCGTAGCGCAGGCCAAAGCCGTCTGGAGAAGCGAATTGTGTACCATGGCAGATGTGACTCTTTTTATTTCAATTGATTTCAGGTAATAACTTTTAACCTGGTGAACCAGAGAGGCTGCGTGTGGTTTATGTATCATGTACTGGAACCTGGACAATGGTAGCTATTACCTTACTTCCTATATCCGTCAAGGACCAATCCTGGAAAATTTCCTAAATGTTCCAAGCAAGTCCAAGAAGGACTACACCAGGTCAGTGTCTCCCTGACTCTGTGTGTTCCCAGGGAGAAGTCAGACAGAGCCCAGCCTGCCCAAAAACAGTTATCCTACTTTGTTAGGGAAAAGGAACAAATTAAAATACAATATTTTTATTCTTTATTAACCTCAATGCCATTTATTAAACTTCAACATCATCAATTAGTTATTCTCACATTTGGAGATTTTGAAGAATTGAAAAGTTGTCTTTTCCATTTTTTTTTTTTTTTGGTGTATGTATATGTTTTATCTACTTACTTTTCAACTACAAACATAATACATACATACATTCCAGTTATAAAAGAATTAAAGGGCCGTCTGGGTGGCTCAGTCAGTTAATTGCCTGCCTTCAGCTCAGGTCATGATCCCGAGGTCCTGAGATGGAGCCTGAATCAGACTCCCTGCTCAGCGGGGAGCCTGCTTCTCCCTCTCCCTCTCCCTCTCCCGGCCCCTCTGCCTGTTTGTGCTCTCTCTCTCTCTGTCAAATAAATAAATAAAATCTCAAAATAAATAAAAATTTTAAAAAATAATAAAAGAATTAAAGACAGAAGTAAAACCCATCTTGCACAAAGGCAGTTTTTTCCCCTCTGGAGTCAAGGTCAATCTAGGCACATTTTGGTCCTTCTCTTCTCCCCTTCCTCCTTTTGTTTCCTCTCTTCCTTTTCTTCTTCCTTCAGAGGAAGAGTCAGAGACACGGTCCTTTACTTTACAGAGTGCACGTAAGTGAGCCATCGCATACCATGTGTATGAGTTCCTGAGGGCCCACCATAACAACGGGCCACAGACTGCAAGTCTCGGACAACAGTGTGTTGTTGCACAGTACTGGAGGCTGGAAGTCCAAGATCAAGGTGTCAAGCTTCTGATGGTTTGCTGTCAGTCTTTGGCTCTCCTTGGCTTGTAGATACATTGCTTGATCTCCACCTTCATCTTCACATGGCATTCTCCCTGTGTGTGTCTGTCTCTGTGTCCAAATTTCCCCTTTTTATAAGGATGTCAGTCATATCGGATTAGGTCCCACTCTTGCTTTAACTTGGTTATCTCTACAAAGACCCAGTCTCCAAATACAATCACATTCTGAGGTACTTTGGGTTAGGTCTTCAACATCTTTGAGAAACACAATTTAACCCATAATACCAGGTAAAGCCATGGCTATGTATACTTGGTATTGTGGTAGTACCCAGGAGAAAGCTTTATTAAAAAGCTAATAATGGGATATATTAACATGACTACTTTTTTCTTTCCTTTTTAAATTTACTGTTCATTTTCATTAACATTATACATACACATATATGAAAGAGTCAAGTAGGTTTATGTATATGAAAAATGCAAGTCAATAAGCCATGCAATGCTCCCCACCTCCATTTCATGCTCTCAAAGGCAGGCTCTTTCAGCTCTTCTGATTCTGTTAATATTTAACTGTAAATTTCCAAATAACAGATTTATGTAGCTACATGATTTTTCAATTATAGATATTATCTATTGGTTTTCCAACATGGAAGATGGCGACTCAGCTCTCTATAGATACACTCCACCTCTAACACACACAGGCACGCACACACACAAAACACTTCTAGTATTCCATCTGCCCAATATAGTGGTGTTGTGATTCCATTAGATTGATATCCAGTGTTTACATCACCATGACTATAAACGCTATGGGCAGCTAAGTCGTATGGGATACCAAGAGTACTTTTTCTTTCCTGCACAAAATTTTTCCCACCTGGAATGACTTGTTTTTTCATTTGCTTGGTTTTTAATATACTTATCACTTATCAAACCCAAATTCTGCCCCAGTTGCATAAAAGCCTCTCAATACATTCAAACACATTAGTAACTATTGATTTCATCTTCTCGGGGTCTCTTCCAGAACCCTCTGACCTGCTCCAACCTGGCCCTGGGAGGGGGGTCACATGACCAGACTGTTTGCTAGGGAACCCTCAACCTAGGCCTCTCCTCTTGGACTGGTCAGATGTCCAGAGAAGACTCTGCAGGCCCCTACTTGGCAAGTATATGCCTGACTGCTATGTTCTCGGAGCCGAGTGTGGGAAGAAGGCTGGAGCCCAAATATTCAGTTGGGCCATCAATATTCCTTGAGTCTTTCTATTGTCGATACAGCATCCTCCCATACCTCACCTCTGCCTAGCATCTCCGCCTCAGAAATCCCGTTTACCGTCTCTCGAAAATGAATCTCTCCTGTCACTTACTACAGTGAAGAAGGAGTCACTCAACTTGCTGGCATAGGAGGCAGGGGGCTCAGGGGACACCTCCCTACCTCTAGACCCTCTCCCCTAACCCTCCTGTGTCTGGCCCACCTTCGCTCTCACTTTCAGACACAGCAGGTGCCACTAATTCCTGCTTCACTTTTGGAGTTTCCCCACTGCAGGCTTAGCACACGGCTTGGTTGACCAAGTCTGCTAGGTTTGCTGCCAGTCTGACAGCATTTCTGTCCCCAGGTTTTGCTGTTTTCCCCTTTTCCATCCTCTTTGTTTCTGTGTTAGTAGGTTACCAGGAGAAAGGGAGCCAAATATATGCGTCCAGTTTGCCAGCTTTAACTCTAAAGCTGTTCTTGTCCTTTAACCAGGATGTTCTGGAGATATTCTCAAATCCCAAAGGAGGGATCCTATTGCTGGGCTATCTGGAAGCTGTGGGTGAGTTTAGGGAGAAGAGAGGATCCATGAACATGTGCACATGTGCACACAAGTACCCATGCGTGCCAACCGTCCTCTCTGCGTCACCTACAGCCAACCTGGGCTGAAGATCGGGATGCACTCGCTCTAGATTCTTATTTAGTTCTTTGTGTCATTTTCTTACATTCCCCAATTTTCTCTTTCTCCCCTTCTCTCATTTATTCTTGAAAATACAGCCAAAGTGTTCCTTTGACAAATGCAAATCCTATTATTATGTCATTCTCCTACTACAAAGGCTTTGCCCTTGTAATAAAGTCCCACACTCTACTCTTGTCTTGTAAGATGCCCACAGTCTAGGCCCTGACTACCTGCCCAGTCTTCCATTAGTCTCCCCTCCTTGGCAAAGCTTCAGCTTCTTTGACTACTTCTCCGTTCCATTAGGCCTTTACACATGTTCTCACCTCTGCCTGGTACACTCTCTACCTCAGCCCCCACAAAGGCCCTTATGGGAAAACATCCTATTCCCAGGGAGACCTTCTCAGACTACCTCTCAGCTCCTCCCCATATACATTAGATTATATTCTACCTTACACACCCTCCTGACACCCTGCTCTTTTGCTTTGTTAACTCTTTTGTTACATGTCCAGGCTAGACTGGAAGCATTAAGAGCACAGGACCCTTTTCTGTCTTGGTCACATCATAACCCTGGAAATGAACACCAGGCCAGGCTCCTAGAAAGTATTCAAAGATATTTATGTAATCAATTGTACTTTTCACTCTAGATTTTTCTAATCCTTGCTCCCTCTCTCACCCCAACATATTCTCCATTCTAAAGCTATGGTTTTAATCAGGGAGAACATTAGCTAAATATCAAATGTATTTGGCCTGGAAAGATATTCATAATTCCCTTTCTGGAAAACTAGGCTTGGTGCCTCTCTTTCTCTCTCCCTTGTGGAAAACAGGCCTAGATGTCCTGGAGACTGGACACTGGAGCTGGGGACCAGGTGTCTCTTAGCCTGTTCTGCTGGCTCTGAAAATAGAGATTATAAAAATTATAAAGAGAAAGGGAAAGATTTGATTTTTGTTTTTCATAGACAATCAGGGAAGTTGATTATAGTGATAAAGTTAGTAGGTCCTAGGAGGGTTCTCATAAAAGAAACTGAGTGGAGGTCCCCACTACAGAATTACAGTTGCAGTAAGATGTGTAAATGTTACCCTAGATTTTTTTTCTCACTGCTTTTCTTACATGAGAAAAAAAAATGTAGCCCACTATATGCAATAATTGGAAGTTTGAAACTGAAACTATTTGTTTCTTCATCTGTAAAATGAGGAGGTTGAACTAAGGGCCCTCGAAGGCTGCTCTAAAACTCTTTGACCTCATTCTATGATGCTTTATAAGAGCTGTTCACAAGAACTTCTGGGTTTCTGAAAATACATTGCTCTTGAGAAAATCAATATAATTATTGCAAGGTTTTTTTAAAAATATAAACACCTTTATGAACTTGGCAAACAATCAGGTGAAGAATAGTGTGGATTTGTGATCTGCCAACAATGGTTCTGTTCTAAAGAGGTCAAGAGCCCGCATTTTAGTGCTCAGCAGAGAACTGCATAAGGGATAGAAGGGCTAAAATCTTCAATAGTAGCTTTGGCATTTCGTACCTTTGCACAGGGACAAAAATAAAATAATACCTGCCCAAATGCAAAGGATTATGTATCCTAGACTTTGTTTTAAAAATAAATAAATAAAAGTACTGTGTGATACACTGTATTCTTTTTTTTTTTTAAAGATTTTATTTATTTATTCATGAGAGACAGAGAGAGAGAGAGGCAGAGGGAGAAGCAGGCTCCCAAGGAGCAGAGAGCCCGATGCGGGACTCAATCCCAGGACCCTGGGATCATGACCTGAGCCGAAGGCAGACGCTTAACCATCTGAGCCACCCAGGCACCCAGATACACTGTATTCTTATTCAGTAAATATCTACCCCAATCCCCATCCCATCATGGGCCTTCACCTTCCTCCTCCACTAATGTTGGGTTTGGCCCTGCGATTAGCAGATGACATGTTTGTGGACATGACGCTTACCTGAAATGTGTTTTCTCAGTTTCACTTTTATCTTGTGCACTAGTGAACTGTCTGCCACAAGATGCCCTGAGTAACTACTATCCCTTTAGCCTTGACCCCAAAATAAAAATGTGGAACAAATATAAACTGAACCCACAGACCCTTCCAGCTGAGCTCAGCCTAACTCAGCTGAATCACAGTTGATCTGCAGACCTGTGATCATGAGATAAATGCTTGTCATTTTAAGCCCTTGAGCTTTGAGGTGGTTGTTACACAGCATTCTTGTGAAAAAGCTGACTATTACAGGATGAAATGTGTATTCTCATGAGATATAACATGATGGTTAAGAGTATGGTTTCTGAAATTTAGCACATCTTGTTTTGACTCTCACCTCTGTTATTTACTTGATGTAAAATGTTATGCAGTTTACTTAACCTGAGGCTCAATTTCCTCATCTGCAAAATGGGAATAATCATGGTACCAACCTCACAGCACTGTTGTATAGACCAAATGAGACAATACATATTAAGCAGTTAAGTCAGTGCCTGGTACATAGCAAAGATCCAGTAAATGTTTGCTGAACAATAATAATAATTTTAATTTCTATAAAATGAATCTCCCCACTTTCCAACTAACCTACATTATAAAATGAGATATATTTTTTTCTATAAAATTGGATACAAAGACTTATTTGGAAATATTTGGCGAAGAAGGATGAAGAAGATAAATACCTTACCACATGGCTGATAAGTTCCATATGGTATTAAAAGTTTCTTGTGTATGGGAGGCATCTTTTCTACCAAACAAGACTGTCTGTATGTGTATGTGTGTATAAGACAGTTTTGAGTTACTTTGCAACAATTTCCCACATTTGAGCTCCTTTCATAATCAGAACTGACGTTTCCCTATCCCAGGCTCCAGGATATGAAGTGTGGTGTCGAGTAATACTAACAGCCTACGCCTCCCTTCCATGCTCTTGGTGCCCAGCCTTGTTCCTTCAAGTTCACATCTAATAGTTCAGTGCTGTCATACTTCACCTTCGTGTACTTAACATTTCTTAAGTACTAGGTATTGCACCAGGTACTAGAGGTAGAGAGATAAGTAAGACATGGCCCTGCACTCAGGGCAGGTCAGAGTTTAGCTGCAGACTAGCAAATATGTTTCACACTGGTATCAACTCTCATGGATGTAGAGGGCTGTCCAGAGCACTGGTTAAACCCAATTGTAAGCAGCTCTGATCTCAGCAGGGAAAAGAACCAAAGGCATGGAAAGAAGGAATGGTTTTGAATGTTTGCTAATCCAGGTTTAGCTGGGGACAGAAATATATACAACAAAATATAACTTAATAGAGTAAGTGCTATTTGTGAGATAAGAACAAAGGAGCATCGAACACAAAGCAAGGAGTAATTAATTTTGCCAAGAGGGGAGTGGAGTAAGGAAAGGATTAATTGGAGAGGTGAAATTGAAGCTGGGCCTTGATGGATAACCAGGAATTTAGTCGGTGCTGAAGTGATGAAAGAAGATCTCAGGCCAAGAACACATCATGAGCAAAGGCACAGAGGTGTATAATTGCGTGGGATGTTCAGGCAACAGTGGGTAGTCCTGTTTGGTTAGAATGCAGGGTGTAGGGATGATGCTGGTAAATGAGTTAGAATAATGGGTTGGGACCAGACTGTACTGCTTTATCCTATGAGCCACAGGACTCATGGAAGGCTTGGAAGCTAGAGCATGCTATGGCTAAATATGTGTTTTACAGAAGTTACTCAAGAAGAACTAGATTGTAGATGGAAAAAAAAAAAAAGAGGAAGAGGAGGGAGAGCAGGGGCTGCTACAACCACGTAGACAAGGGACACAGAGCATCTAAACTGAGGTGGCATGGGAGGGGGCAGAGAGAGAGGACATAGTAGCATCATCACGCGGCATGAGGATGCTCTTCTCTCAAAAATGACCTTTAATTAGGGCTTCCATCAACATAAAGCAAATCAATGGTCTAATTTTTTCATTGCTCATGTTCTTTTTTTTTTTTATTCTTATGTTAATCCCCATACATTACATCATTAGTTTTAGATGAAGTGTTCCATGATTCATTGTTTGTGCATAACACCCAGTGCTCCATGCAGAATGTGCCCTCCTCAATACCCACCACCAGGCTAACCCATCCTCCCACCCCCCTCCCCTCTAGAACCCTGTTTGTTTTTCAGAGTCCATCGTCTCTCATGGTTCGTCTACCCCTCCGATTTCCCCCGCTTCATTCTTCCCCTCCCGCTACCTTCTTCTTCTTCTTTTTTTTTTTCTTAACATGTATTGCATTATTTGTTTCAGAGGTAGAGATCTGAGATTCAACAGTCTTGCACAATTCACAGCGCTTACCAGAGCACATACCCTCCCCAGTGTCTATCACCCAGTCACCCCATCCTTCCCACCCCACCCCCCACTCCAGCAACCCTCAGTTTGTTTCCTGAGATTAAGAATTCCTCATATCAGTGAGATCATATGATACATGTCTTTCTCTGTTTGACTTATTTCACTCAACATAATACGCTCCAGTTCCATCCACATCGTTGCAAATGGCAAGATCTCATTCCTTTTGATGGCTGCATAATATTCCATTGTATATATATACCATATCTTCTTTATCCATTCATCTGTTGATGGACATCTTGGCTCTTTCCACAGTTTGGCTATTGTGGACATTGCTGCTATAAACATCGGGGTGCACGTACCCCTTCGGATCCCTACTTTTGTATCTTTGGGGTAAATACCCAGTAGTTCATTGCTCATGTTCTAATATTACTGTTTACATATGTATACATGTCACAAAATGACACATAGCAATGGGATTTCCAAGAGATTTTTAAATTGATCCTCACAACAGTCCTACAAAGTAGATACTGTAATTCCCATTTTGCAGAGAAGAAAACTGAGGCTCAGCCATTGAAAAAGCCCAAGATCAGTGATCTTGGACTATACATCTTCTAAATGTCAAAGATCCCATTTGAACCCCAGGCGACTTGAGGCTGGAGTCTATGCTCTTACTCACTACTCTATGAGGGTAATAGAACAGAAACATGAATCCTGCAGTGCTGTTGTCCATTTCTACTAAATGTTAAATCTCTCACCTACCTCTTCTTTTCAGTTTCCTGTATCTTGATCCAGGAGATAAGCCAATGAGTATCAGACAAGTGTTGAAAACGGGAGAAAGTACCAAAAATTTAAAGACAACAGTGACTAAGACTAACCTCTGAGATAATCCAGATCACTTGGACTTGAAGTCTAAGAAAAGCTATTGATTTTTTCCGAGTGCCTGACAGATTTGTCAACTAATCCTGAATCTCTTACACCATTGGAGTCAGAGCATTAAGCAATTCACTGGCAGCGTACCTAGCACGTGCTGGGGAATCCGTCACCTGTGACTCGGCCCTCAGCACAGACGCACGAGAGCGAGCCCAGGACTATGAGATGGGAGACATACTTCGGAGTCCTGGCCCTGCCGCTCACCTGCCCTGGGGCTTTGGACAAGTCACTTTCCCAGGAGGGGCCTTTTTCCACCACAGGAAATCACCCCAGTGATCACAAACGTCCTTACCATTCCTACAACATTTCTGCGCCTGCCTTCTAGGATTCATGTGAAGGAAAAAATAAAAGTGCAGTTAATATTCAACATAAAAGTCTGGTAATAAAACACATTCGATTGCCACGACTGGTTTAGCAATCGCTTGGCCTCTGAAACAACCTCCTAAATATGCAGGGAGAGTGTTTATCATTTCTGCTCCTGCAGGGCCTGACACTTCACTAAGGGAATAGGCTGCACAATTTCTTACTCTTTCAAAAACCGTTGCATTTGAATTCTTGCAAAATATTTAAAACTTATTTTAGAGGACCAGAGGTACTTCTAAGCTGAGTTACTGCTGTATCCCTCCTTTCTTTTCATCTGGCCTGGAGAAGCCTCAGTGGTGAGGTTTAAACATGGTTAGGTACTTCATCAAGGCCCTTCGGGGTTTGGGCAGTGCAGAGTTTGCTCCAAGGCAAAATATTTGTAACAATAGCAGGATATGCTCACTGTTTCCTGGAGTTAAAGATCACAAATAGATTTTTGCATCCCATTTCTTCCAGAGGGAGACTGGAGGGTGAATGGAAACACAAATTGGCTTTTGCCACTTGAAAAGCACGGTCCGCTTTCTTGTGGCTCTCATTCTGGCTTCCAGAGGAACCGAAGGAGTGAATGTGGAGCCTTGCAAACGGTGCAATCCCGGCTGCCTTCCAGCTCCAACAATCAAGATACAAGTCTCCAGAGAGCCAAGCTCCAAGCAATTATTAGAGATGATGGCATCCCTGGAGTGCTGGGACCGCATGCTCTGCTCTCCAAAATAAACGCTTCTCCCAGGCTTCCCACTCTGCGTTCCTCCTTATATTAACACGGGAGCTGACAGATTGGTTGCGACGCTGCAACTAATATTTTTGAGGGCATAAGAGATGATTGTGCTCGTTCTCATTCCAGAGCCGATCTTTTTAGCAGATTATGATGGATGACTCGCCACGGTGGTCAGCGACTCCTGTATATTTTAGGCGGAATGCTTTCTTTTGACACGTACTTTACAGAGACATATGTGTATCCTGTTTTAATTAATGGAAGAAATGATTCATTCACAAGTGAAAGATTTAATTAAATAAAGGGTCAGCATGGGTCAGCCATGAATTGCAAAATACCTCCGCTGTTTATTATACTCTCCGCTGTCTCTGCATGCTGTCTGGAGGGGTACACGGCAGCCAAGGCAGGCCCTGGAAAGAAGTGAAATGAAGTTTAATTCATTCATTCATTCAACAGATATTAATTGAGTCCCTACTGTGTTCTAGGCACTGTGCTAGGCTCTGCAGATAAAATGGTGAACAGTCAGACATGGTTTTTGCCCTGACGGCAGCTACAATGCAGCAGGGGAGACAGGGAAAAATGAGGAACAAATAGAACACTATTATTACAGATTAATCGTAACATGTTTTATGAAGGAAAAGGTCATTTGTGGGCTGTCCTCCTTGCAATGTTTTGGAATGGTTTTTAAAGATCTTCATAGCCAACTTCATGGTGCCCTACTTATTTAACTTTGGAGTATCTACCTCAAACCAATCTGACCCAAGTCCGGGAGATACCGTCACACATGCTGAGTTACCCAAACTTGACTTGTCACAGTAGCTCCTTCCTCTAAGTAAACCCTGTGCTTTAGAATCAGACAAACAGGAATTCAAATCCTAGCTTCTGAGCCTAATTGATTTCTGACCTTATGTTATTACTTTGCTTTTGTGACCTCAGTTTCCTATTTACAGGGAATAATAATAATTGTACATAAGACATTGTGTCATTGTGAAAAAATATATGAATGGTACAGTAGGGCACAGCACTACTATTAACCAGCATTAGTATTTATAATTTGTGTTCCTAGTTCATTAGTATTAGTGGTAGTATTTTTGTCTCTCTTCTGGAATTTTCTTCATTCCACTTTTGTTCTGGTTGTCCACATCATTTTATTATCCCCTCATTTGATGACAGAGGTCCCAACCTTATTTTTTTTCCTTTTGGTTTTCTAGATTTATATTCAAAGGGCAAAAACACTTAGACAATCTAAATACAAGTCTAAGCAGAATTACACTGTCAAAGTCAGCAATAATGCAAAAACACGTTCTCACTTGCAGACACTCGCCAGTATCTTCTGAGTCTTCTCTCAATGAAGAAGAGGAGTCTGGTATTTTATTCATGTGCATCCTTCGTATCCTCAACGTAATCTACAATTTCTTGTAGACACATGAACTTCTCTGCTTCTCCATCAGGAATTTCAAACCCAAATTCATCCTCCAATGGCCATGATAATCTCCGCTCGATCCAAAGCGTCTAAGCCCACGTCTTTCATAAAGCGGGAATTTACCAGGTTTTCCTGGGTCAATCTTGCCACAGAGTTTCAAGAGTAAAGAACGTGTAATTGATGTCCTCTAAAGTCAAAGGGGTAGCATCAGTGTGCTGGAGGCACGACTGTGTCACTCTACGTGGAACCTGCACAAGCCCCATGGCCAGCTGCCAAGCCCGGGCCTGCTTTCGCCTCTTGGGGCACAGGGTGGTGCTGGGCAGCTCAACCGTGGCCAGCATGTGGCCCAAGGCAGGGGTGCGAAGGCCACGGGCGGCCAGCGGACATTGGGGGGAAAGGACCCAAGCTGCTGTGGCTACCTGGACCCCTAGAGGTCACAACTTTTTAAGCACTGGACCCAGCTGGATATATGGTTGGTGTTTGATGAATAACTATTGAATGAATGGATGAAATTCTTTCTCTTTTTGGAACTGGGTAGGAAAAAAAGCTGACAATAAACAAAGTCAATCAATGGCTTCCCATAACTCTTGGAATAACATCTGTATTCCCTACCATGGTAAACAGGAGCCTATTTGCCCTGGTCTCTGCCTAGCTTCCAATCTCAGCCACCACCATTTTCCCTCCTGTACTCAGCTTCAGCCACCAGCCTTGCCTGCAATGCCCTTCCCCTAGAACTGTGCATGGTTCTCTGCTGCCAGTCCTTCAGTCCTTTAAGTATATTCTCTTCCCAGGGGCCTTCTCTGACCACCTTGCCTATTCATTTTCTATCTCCTTACCCTGTTTTACTTTTCCTCAGAACATTATCACTGTTAGAAATTACATGATACATTTCAGAGTTTCCAAATTTACTATCTATTTCCCCCACTTATCACCTGTGAGCTCCTGAGGGCAGGAGCCTAGTCTGTTCTTGTCCAGCCCTGAGTCACCATGCCACTGAATGAATCAAATGAAGTATCCATTTTTCATTTTCCTAGGAAAATATACGTATAAAAACTATCCAAATAGTACAGTGGCCTCCAAAATTTCCAGAAGAAATCTGCCCCCCGCCCTGCAATTTTTGCTTGCAGCACTAAATTTAATTTTTCACCACAGAATGGCAGCAAGAGGGAAAATAAATTATTCTGGTTGTATGGAAAGTAGAGACACAGTCACTATAGGAGGTCTCTCGATGCCCAAATTTTAATAGAATTCCTCCCCGTTCTACTTTCTCATCGTGAGTCTGGCTCTTTTCTAAGTCGCTTCCTTTGAGCTTAAGGAGTAGTTTGTTCACTCCTGTTCTCAAAGCTAGCAAACATGGATTTTCTTTAGTTTTCACATGATCTGGCTCAAAACATCAGGAAACTTGGATGTTTCGTTTGGCATCTTTCACTGACCGAGCACTGAAGGACTGCAAACAAGAGAACAAGAGGTGTCTCCGTTTGCCCAGGACGCCTTCGCAGTGGAGAGGAGAGGCGAGAGCCGTGTGTACCACAGCGCCGTCCGGGAAGCCGTGACCGTGACGAACTGGCACGGGACTGGAAGGAAGGAGGGCACCGGGGAGCTTTTCTCCACCCGCGAACGTGAGCGCCGTGGGCCCGGGCGGGCGGCGTGCTCGCTGCTGCGCGGCGGCGTGCGCTCAGCGGCGGCCCGGCGGAGCACTGTGTCCCGGAAGTCTCTCCGAGGAGCCAAACAATGCCGGCTGTTCCTGGCAAGGCCAGCCCTGGCTTACTCAGTTTCGTGTTTTAGGAGAGGTGCTTTGGGGTAACAGAACTGGCTCCATTTCCACCATGACCACATCAGCCCTGGTTTCCGCTGTGCAAAAACAAAACTCTAAAAAATGTTACCATACCAAATTGTATGCGGCTTTTGTTTTATAAACAACTTTTTTTTTTTTTTAAGGCTGTGGAAACTGTAATAAAGACCAATACCATATCCAGTTGTTTTCCAGAAAGCCAACTCGACTTGGGAGACTTTCTCTCAGCAGGAGGTCCTGTTCTTCTTTTCTAGCAGATAGCCTTAAAATCTGCCTCCACGTGGTCAAGAGCGCAGCAGTGGGTTCTCAGCACCTCATCTTGGAACGATGGGCTTCTTCCAGCTTCTGAAGGAGGAGGTTTCAGAACCCGTAGGAGATGGCCAGAGTCGAGGAAGTGTTCTCAGAGAGGATCTCAACTCTGCTGGGGAAGGGAGGGACTCCGTTGTTTAGAGTGCCTGGCATTCTGGGCTCGCATATGCCACAGGCACTGAGAATAATTCGCCAAGGCTCTGATATTCTCAGATGCCCAGCTCACTCCCTGAAGCTCATTGCTTCCAAATGCCTTAACTCCTTTCAGTACAATTTCATTTAGGACAAGTAAGATGAAAGCTTACAACAGGATGTTACTGATTTTCAAACACAAAGAAGGCGAGGGTGATATTAATGGAATAAATATGTTTTAGGAGAAAATCTAGCACATTCTTATTATTTACACACATGACAAATCACAAAGTAGAGATGAGTGCCAGGAGCCTTTCCCTTGGGACCAAGAAACTATGGGCTCATCTGCAGTAATCCCCTGAGCATGGATCCCATTTACAGCTGACTCCAATGGAGCATGTACAGCTGAGGGAATTTGTGTCTGCATTTTCATCCCAGATTGCATGAAGCAGTGGTTAAGAGTCAGCCATTTTCAGGCACCTGGGTGGCTCAGTTGGTTAAGCAACTGCCTTCGGCTCAGGTCATGATCCTGGAGTCCCGGGATCGAGTCCCGCATCCGGCTCCCTGCTCAGCGAGGAGCTGCTTCTCCCTCTGACCCTCCCCCCTCTCATGTACTGTCTCTCATTCTCGCTCTCTCAAATAAATAAATAAATCTTTTAAAAAAAGAAAAAGACTCAGCCATTTTCAAATCTGACTCTGTCACCTCCTCCCTGTGCCTCAAATTCCACATCTACAAAATGGGGATGATAATATGCATATTTCAAAGTGTTGTTATGGGGGCACCTGAGTGACTCAGTCGGTTAAGCTTGATTTCAGCTGAGGTCATGATCTCCCACGCGTGGGGCGCCACGCTCAGTGGGGAGTCTGCTTCCCCTCTCCCTCTCTTTTGCCCCTCCCCCCGCTTGCACACACGCACGCACACTCACTCTCTCAAATAAATAAATCAATCTTTAAAAAAATAAAAGTATTGTTATGAAAAATAACATAATCCATGAGAGCGCTTGGCGTAGGATCTGACATATAGTAAGTGCCCATTAAATGTTACTTATAAAAATTATTCTAACAATTATAATTTATGGCATTATTACTAAATCTAATATTTGTTTTTTAATGAATCCTATCCATTTCTTTCTATTTTTTCTTCCATTGTTTTCACTGCCTTTTGAATTCAGAATATCTGGTATATTAAGTAGTAAAATATAAAATCACTTCCTCAAGGCCAATTTCTCTGAGAAATACTATAGGTCACACTACAGATTTCTTTAAGCATCTGCCTTCACTAATTCCAATAGCAAGGTAACACTAACATCAGCATTCTTCTGGATGATAACCCCCTTTTATCATAGTAAAGATGTAGTTCTTTACTATTCCCTTTTCAGCTCTTGACATGTGGGGCTGCTCAAAAAATATTTGTTGAGTAACTAAGTGTTCTTTATTCATACAAGGGGAGAAAAACTACTTCTGCCTTAGTAATCTCCACCATTCTTCCATCTAACACTTTTCTGACAAAGAAATTTCTCTGATGCGTAGAAGGTTCTAAGATAGAGGTGATTGGGAGCAAGAAAACCTCTCCATTCTTGCATTTGCCTCTTCCTGGTGGTCTGTGTAAAAGAGGTTGCTCTTAGGAACAAAAGCTATATGACTGGCTAGTACACCTCCTTAGATGTGTCATTTGAAATACTGACTGATTATTTTAATAGCCCCTTTCTTAACTTAGGGTCAGAGTTCTTTTACTAGCATCACCCGTTTCATCTATTTTAGGAAGAACTGTCACTGTCTCACATCCCCTCTAATTGGAAAAGTGATTCTTCCTAACCTTGAAACAGCTAAGTAGAAAGTATGCCAAGTGACCTTAAAAAGTCTTCTCCTTTTCTAATTGGCATGTAGAATCTATAATTTTTTTAAACAGTGCTTTGAGTTCCCACACCTTCCTGTAAAGGGGCATGTATGTGAGTGGGTGAAAGATGGGAAGCTGGTGATGGAAAGCCAGATGAAGAGGGCTTCCATTGGGCCACATGGTAAAAGCAACATGTTGGCAGATACAACCATGGCCTATATTCTGACTCCTGCTGGGCTTTCTCGAAGCTGAGCAATGGAATGACTGGCCACTTTGATGGTGGAGTCAGGAGAGGGCTGCTCAGTTGGGGAAAGTCCTGCACATCCTTAGTCTGGAGGGACACAGGGAGAGTATTTCCCATGGAACAGACGTGGCAATGCTAAAGAGAGCTGAGCCCCAGACCTGTTAAGTTCTGTCCAATTGAACCTCCTGGGTAAGAGTGAGCCCATGGAGAGTGGCTCCTGTTAAGCCAGGGTCTACAGAAAGAGAATAGTCAAGCCAAAGAGAAATATAAGTTGAAGTTGAAGTTGGAGAGCTGGGCTGGCAACCTCTAGAAGAGCCTGGAAAGCACTCCAGCTTTAAACATCTGTCTAGCCCAAGAATAGAAGGCCAGCCTATGATAGAAGGAATTCAAATATAGTAGTTCCTGACCTTTATCTCCTCCACTCTCCCTCACGCACCCTGTAAGAGTCGGAAACTAGAGAGCAAGTTGAGGGGGTAGGGGAAGGGAAGGCCAGGAGAAAGAAATATGCAAGGCCTCCCAGACCCCATCCCACCATAGTCTCCCTTGCTCACTGTAACAGAGTCCTTCTGACCTCTCCTCTGTTACTCAAACACCCCAAGTTTGCTCCCAACCCATGGTCTCTGTACTTGCTGTTCCCTCTATCAGATAATATGCTTCCCCTAGATTATCAAATGGTTGGCAGAGTTCATTTTCTGTAGAAACATGATCTGATTTACATTAAAAAAAAATTATTCTGACTCTCCTGTGGAAAAAACACAGTAAAGAGGCAATAGAGGAAACAGGAAGACCAAATTCAGGGCTATTTCACTGGTCCCTATGAGGTATAAGGAAGCCTTGGACCAGGGCCACAGTGATTGAATTCAGAATATATCTTGAAGCTGTTGCCCAGAGGACTTAATGCATGTGAGGGGAAAAGAGGAGACTTCTTTGATTACAAAGTCTTTGACCTGAGCAATTCTTTGAGTGAATGAATTCATTACTGAGCGAATGAATGAATGGGGAGTTAAGAAGATCAGATAAGATCAGATTTACATTTCAGAAAGCTCACTCTGGCAGTTTAATAAAAGATGGATTGAGTTTGAGGACTAAAGGCCAAGAGAGAAGTTGGAAGGCTACTGAGACAGTCTAGGGGAAAGATGCTGAGGCTCTGAGCTCTTGTGGGAAGTATGGAAAGGAAGGGATAGATGTGGAAAATATTCAAGATATCAAATTATTAAAATGTCGTGACGTGATTATTGTGAGGGATGAGAAACAGAATGGCTTCCAGATGCCTGGTTGAGGAGTAGCTCCACCCACACTGATGAAGAACATGGAAGAAAAAAGGTGTGAAGGAGGAAAAAAAGAGGATAGAAGTTGTGATGTCTAATTTTATGTGTCAACTGAAGGGATGCCCAGATAGCTGGTAGAACATTACTTCTGGATATTTCAGAAGAGATTAGCATTTGAATCTATAGATGGAGTAAAGATTGCCCTCACCAATGTGGGTGGGCATCAATCCAATATGCCAAGGGCCTGAATGGAAGAAAAAGGTGGAGGAAAGCTGAGTTTGCTCTCCATTTGAGCTGGGACATCCATCTTTTCCTGCCCTCACACATCGCTGCTCCTGGTTCTTGGGCTTTTGGACCCAGACTCCTTATACCATTGACTCACCTGGTTCTCAGGCCTTCAGGTTTGGTCTAAAGCTACTCCACCAGCTTTCCTGGTTTTCCAGCTTATAGGCAGCAGATCATGGGACTTTTCAGCTTCCATAACTGCATGAGCCAATCTTTTATGTCTTTATCTATCTATCTACCTAACTGTATAGACATAGATAGGTATATATAAGCACACACACACATATATATATGTTCTGTTTTCTCTGGAGTCCCCTAATACAGATATTGAGTTCACTGTTAAATGTTGTGGTGGACATGAAGGTATGCCACCCAGATCCTGCTTCAAGGTAGAACTTTTTGCCCCAGCAACCGGGAGTGCTATCAGCAGACAGCCTCCAGATGTCAGTCTCTTCAGGGTTTGCCTCAGCTGTACAGAGCCACTTCACTCAAGGTCATGCCCTTCCTAGAGAGCTCATGTCCAATACTTGATGCCATGGGGGTATAAAGGCCCAGCTAGTCCACCCCATGATGAGATAACTCTAACAGATCATATACACTCTGGAGCCCCCTAGAGAGTTGGCTGAGGATTTATCAGGCATGCACCAGAGTTGGACTGCTTTCTCTGCCTAATCCTCCTACCTCCCCTGGCTTCCACAGGTGTTGACCCCTACTAAACATCCTGCATGGCGATCTCTGCCTCAGCATCTGCTTTCCGAGAACCCAACCTGTGATAGTTGGCACCAGGAATGGACCAAAAGAGCATGATGTAAGGTGGAATTTGGGAGCTGGATCACTCATCATCTGGCTGGCAAGAAGGACTCCATCACTTGTGGAATACAGATGGACCTTGGTAGCAGGTGGTGATCTAGTTGTGAACATGCTCCTTTGTGGTCCATTAGAATGGTGTATCAGAGGAGAGGATTGTGCTAGTTGGTATAAAGCATCAGGCATTTGAGAAGTATGGGGTAATTACTAATTATAAGGAAAATAGAATTGGATACTTGTTGATAAGTGCCACTGATAACTTAGAAAAAGATAATGAAGAGCAATGAGAGATCAACAGGCATTTGAAAACCAAGTGTGAAAGCTGGAGGGGCTCCTTGGTAGCTTCTAACAATGCTCCCATGTGCTGCAGCAGGAGGGCAGAGAAAGTTAGGCCCAGACCCAAGAGTTAAGTCAAAGTGGCTGAACTCTAGAAAAGTTTAAATGACCAACCAAGCCACATCTGTTACACGGGGACAAGGCTCTGTTGGGGGCAGGGGGGAGGCAGGAGAGAGAGAGAGCCGACACAGGATTATCCAGCTGAATGTCCCTTCAAGTTTTGTACTCTTAGATTCCTCTGAACTCTCTCAGCCTACAGAAATGTCCCACCCTCCTTAGTAAGGCTGAGAATCCCCCTTGCTTAAAGACAATGCAGAGATCTCTGCCCTGAAAGACAGCATGTGACCCTCGCAGTATCGTCGCCCACATCCTTCCCACCCTTGACAGTAGGCTTTACCTAGAAGTAGGTCACCATGTAACCCAGCTGGAGACATACTAGGTCTAAAAAGGGAGGAAAGGGACTGTTCCCACTATTCCCCAAAGACATAACCAACATGTACCAGCGGGAGCTGGAGAGTAAGTGTGGGCCAGATTCTGAGGGTGCATGATCAAGGGGGCTAGAACATGAGATTAGGTAAGGATGAGTTTATTTATTTTGGAGCACTCTGTCAAAATGCAGGATTTAACATTCCAGCAAGAAATCCAAGAGATAATACAAACTTGCTTCTAGGAAAGCTCCTAAAAATATTGGGGAAAGCACTGGACCACATTAAATGAAATCAAAATTTCAGAATTGCTGTGCCAGATGTTTGAGAAAGTGATTAGAAGGTTCACAGAAGTAGGCACACTGGAATGGATTTGATAAGTAAGGCCCAAAGACTCACCAAATGATTGTGCTCCACGAGAACGCCAAGATACACCATTTACAAAGACCAGAAAGAATGTTGTGGTGAGGATGTCAGAAAGCTGCCAAACTAACCTCTCTAAAATATACATCTGACTTTATTACCTCTGTTTAAAAACTCTTCAGTGACTCCCCATTCTTCTGGGCATCATCAAATGTTCCAGAGCCTTGTACAGAAGGCCAGGGCTATTAGTAGGAGTAGGCCATTTCAGAAATAGACTCAGATAGCAATGAGTATAATAAAAACCCCCAGAACAGTATAACTATAGGGACCAGGTAAAGGATGGAATCCTGGCCGAGATCCATTTTACCCTGGATCCATGGACTCACCCAGTGGTCATTTCCCCATTCCTGAATGTTCACTTGGGTTTGATATACTTGGTGCAACTCCCATATTGGGTCCTTGATCTGTAGGATAAAAGCTACCATAGTGGGTAAAGTCAAGTGGAGGTCTCTGAAATTGCCCTACCTCCAGCACAGCCCAAAGAGTAAATCAGAAACAGTATCACATTCCAGAAAGATAGCGCAAATTAGTTGAGTAATCTATTGATATCACCTGGGAAACATCTGGTCTCTGAAGGGGCTAACCTGGAGAATTCAATGAAGATATGGTGGGACCTTCATGAAGAGGCTACCATGATGCCAACGGAGGAGTGACAGCAAGAGAGGTAGAAAGAGAACCAGCAAAGAGTGGTGCCACGAAACTTAAGGGATTAAAGCACGAATACTAGCAGAGTACGATAGGAAGGTCTGAAGGTGTCCATGTCCATTTGGTAAATGGCATGCCACTAATGGCCTTAGAAATGGCAATTCTAGCCAAATCGCCCACTCATTCCTTCACAAATATTCACTGCATATGTTATCTATCCTGCTGGTAGGTGAGTGAAATAGATATGATCCCTTCACCCACGAAAGTGGGTAATCTAGTGGACAGTAGAGAAAACCAGGTTGTGTGGAATAAGTAATAGGAAAGGAAATGAAATCAGCTAGTTCTTATGACTCAAGGTTTGGAGATAATAGAAAAGAAGTATAAAAAAAACCATGCGCACAATTAGAGCCAAAAGCCCACACCAAGCCCCATATTCACGTACTTATAAAGCCCAAAAAGTACCTCCTGACTAGTTTTTAGCTGGTTTTCATGTGAGAGGGGCCAGCTTACCTACCCTCAGCAGATGTGCCTCGAACAAGCATCATGATGTGAGAAGTCAATGCTTGAGCTGAGATCTGTAGGATTAGGCACTAAATAGGAGAGGGAAGTGGGGAGCGGGGGAGGGAAGGAAGGAAGAGGAGGGGAAGAGAGTAGGCTCAGAACTTGAGGAAGGGTGAGGCTGGCTGATGTTGGCACTTCTAAGGGGAAAGGGCACAGCTGGTTTGAGGAGTGCCAGATGAAGCTGGGGGCTGGGAACCGCAGCTGCACCTTGTTGCTGTTTTGCTGTAGGGACACTGACACTAGAAATAGAAAGTTCCTTCTTCTCCTTTCCATCTCCCAATCCCCCTCCAGTTCTTCCCTTTGGCAGTCCATCAGCTAATAGGAAGCCAATTGGCAAGAGCTTCTGAGAAATACAGTTTGCAGACCCTGAGCCCAGCATCACAAAGCAGAACGTAGAGGAGCTGTTTTGGACCTGACAGACAAGAGGTAAATAAACACCACAACCATATCCGAGGAAATGGATGACTGGAGGGGCTTCGTCTGGGGCTTAAACAAGGAGACGGGTGTACCGTGGCTGGAGGGCCAGCAAGTATATGTGCTCGTACCTCACAGGGAGCCAGCAGGTGGGGGGTAGGACCAGGCATACCTTCTCCTTTGTTGGCTGCTATTGGCAGATGCAGAGATGCCACAGAGCTGGATGAGAGTGAGAAAGAGCACTGGGGACGGTGCTGAGCACATCTGGCAAGTGTCCCTTGGGGGTCCCGGAACCTACATTCTTTACTCAGAGGAGTTCAGGCGGTCCACCACAGTCTCTTCCTCATTGTTAAGATTTTCCTAGGTGGAAAAGCATTAGAAGGGCTTTCTAAGAGAGCCAGACCATATGAACAAAATTTAGAGGAGGATAAATTGCAAAGCATGTTTGGAAGGTAGTCAGAGCAACTCCTCCTTTTTACTTTTTCTTTCCTTTACAAGATGGGAAGGAGATAAAAAAAAAAGTTTTAAAATCAATTGTTTTCTTATGTGGCAGAGGCAGCTAATGAAAAAAATACAATGAGAAAATATCCCATTCTCAATATCAGTAGTAATAAATACCTAGGAATAACCTTAACAAGAAATGTGTGTAACTTACACATAAATGAAAACTTTAAAAATTTAAAGGACCAAAAATAACACTGACTGGAATAACTGGAGAGACATAATCTATTGGAAGTTTAAATATCATTAATATATAAATTATTCTCCAACTTGTCTGGATGTTTAATAAAGTTACATACACACACACACACACACACACACACACACACAAAACCCTACCAGCCTAGTTTCTAGCCTGACGTATGCTTAAATATCCTGAAAATTAATCATTCTCATGCAATTTGTTGATAATAATTCTCATATAGTTTATTTTTTTAGGGATGCCTGGGTGGCTCAGTCGGTTAAGCATCTGCCTTCGGCTCAGGTCATGATCCCAGGGTCCTGGGATCAAGTCCCGAGTTGGTCTCCCTGCTCAGTGGAGAGTCTGCGTCTCCCTCTGCCCCTGTCCCCCATTCGTGCTTCCTCTCTCTCTCAAATAAATAAATAAAATCTTTTTAAAAAATATTTTTTTTTCTTAGAGAGGGAGGGAGAGGGGAGAGGGAGAGAGAGAAACTTGAGCAGGTTCCACGCCCAGAGCTGAGCCCAATGCAGGGCCCCAGCTCACAATCCTGAGATCATGACTTGAGCCGAAATCAAGAGTTCAAGGCTTAACCGACTAAGCTGCACAGGTGCCTCTCATAATTTGATGAGAATATAAATTGGTAAAATTATTCTAGAAAACATGTGGCTATGTAAATAGAAGATTGCTTTAAATGTCCACAATATTTTGATCCAGAACTTTATTTTTACTTTTTATGTATTTTTGTAAGATTTTAAAGTTATCTCTACCCCCTATGTGGGGCTCACACTAATACAACCCTGAGATCAAGAGTCACATGCTCTACTGACTGAGGTAGCCAGGCACCCCAGAATTTTATTTTTAAGAATTTATTTAAAGAGATAATCAGAGATGCTGATAAAATTTGCCTACGAGGATACTTGTAAAATGTTTATTACTTACAAAAACTAGAAACACCCTAAATACCTAACTACAAGAGAATGATGAGATAACTATATCTCAATTGATAGATATTTATATAGACAATTACAAAGCATAGTATCCATGAGTACTCAAAGATCGGGAGAAAGTTTAGGTTAAATGCTAAGTGAGAAGAGCAGAATTCAACATTTTATCTAATGAGATTCATGTGTGCATATGTGTGCACATGTGTGTGTGTATATTTATACACTCATATGCTTCTACATACATAGAAAAAAAAAGGAAATTCACCTAAAAGTTATCAATGGTTAATCCTGGATAATGAAATGATAAGTAATTTTTATTTTAATTTTTGTGTGTTTTAATTTTTACCATGAAAACACTATTTCATCAGAAAAAGAACAAGAATTACAAAAAGAGGGAAAGAGACCCGCTTGATTTTCTTTAATTCTTCTTTCAAAAATTCAATAAATCTTTAAGCGCGGGTATGTGCCAGGCACTTTGTCACAGTGTCATTTGAGGTTCAGACCACCTTGATCAGAGCTGAGTATCTACATGAGAGAGTGGCAGGAAATGGGGCTGGAAAGATGGGTCAGATCAGGTTGTTCCTGGCCTTGTAGGTCAGACAAGAGAGCTGGGATGCTATCTTGTACATGCTGAAGTGTCAAAGGTAATCATTATGAAGAAAAACTATAAATGTAGCAATTGCCTGCTGGAAAAAACTAAAGATAGCCTTTAATTCCATTCTGTAGAATGGAATGATTAAGCACCACTCCACTTTTCATATCACTAGGCTGCTATCCCTAAATTATGAAGACTAAGTCAATAAAGCATAATATTAAAATTCTCTCCTTCTGTACAAGGGCCACAAATATAGGAACAAGCTGTATCAAAGCTGTATCAGATATTAACAAAGGTCACAGGAACTGCTGACAGTAGGAAGGTAAATATGGTTAAAATTAGCGATGGACTCTTTACTGGGGTGGGCACAAAGGATCCTGAGAAGTCACCTTGTCCCTGTTTCTACTGCAGACAACAATATTCTCTGCAGTCTCTCTCATTAATCCATTTAGCTTCTGGGGACACTTCAGGTTTGCATTATAAAGATGAGTTTCCAAACCAAATTTCGTGATCTACCGAAAACATCTGGTTCTTTCTCTTATTGATTTACAGCACCATCTGCCAAGTTACCAAAGCTGGAAAACGTGTGGTCATCTCAGACTTCTCCCTTTCTCTCACTGACAATATCCTATCAGTTGTCAAGTCCTATCAATAACATCTCCTAAATCGCATTACTTCAATTATGTCTTCGCTATTTCTCCCTCAGATTACTGCATGAGGTCTCTGCCTCCAGTCCATGTGCCTTCCAATCTATTCTCCACCTGAGGCCACAAAACACAAACTTCATCATGTAACTTTCCGACTTTAACTACTTTAGATGCTTTGCAAGTCATGTAGATCCCTCATACTCTAGCCCCTTATACTTCTTTAGCCTTTTCTCATGAAAAATCCCCCAAAACATGCTGCACTGGAGCCTTTTCCAAATATTTGGGGTTCCTCAAATGGCCTTTATGCCATCTCATCTCTCTGCTTCTGTTTGTGGTATGTCTAATGCCAAAAAATCTATTCTGCACCCCCCTATTCACTGACAACCCCTATTTATTTGTCCATCAAGATTCAACCAAGGAACCATCACTCACAGTCCAAATCTGAGTTACAGACCCCCACTCTGTGGTCGCATAGTGCTCTGGGCTTATCTGCACTGTATTAGCTTTCATCTGACTATTTTGCCGCTGTTTGTATGTCCCTCTCCTACACCATACTCGGAGTTTCTTGAGGAAGGGGCTCAGTCTTTTGTTATGGACATCAGTTCTATTTGTATCCTCGGGACCATTCTTTCCATTGTGGAAAAGCCACTCCTTCTTTCCATGTAGTTCTGCTGAGACTGGGCCTCACAGTGCTCTGCCTACCTGCCTCCAGCAGTCTCGGGCCTGTAACCCAGGCCTGGCAAACTCTGGTACCATAGCCTCTTGACAATGGTTGATGTAAACATAGGTGTGTGATTGAATACTCTTTCCATGATATTAATATATGAATCTTGGAAAAAGAAGAACCCTCTTTTTCTTTTGGATTGAACACTATAATGATAGAGGCCTTGGACCACCACAATTCCCCTTCCCCATCTCATGAAGAGAGCATGTCTATGAAGTTAAGCCAACCCTAGAGAGAGAGGCACCGTTAGAATATGGAAATAGAGCCCAAATAATTTAGCCCCTGGATCAGTATCTGAGAAACAAGTACATGCTGCCTTTCCCTGTTATATAAGCCAATAAATTCCCTTTTGTGCGTTAAGTCCTATGAATTACATTCTGATACTTGCAACCAAGAAGCCTGGCTCAGATATCTTTGGAATTTGTGTGCCCTCAGAATGGCAGTAACTGGAATGTAAGACCCAATAAAAAACATGTTACATAGATGAACAAATAGCTTAGCAAAATGTTTAGGAGTTCCCTCTGTATAAAGTGAATTCCTTCTACCCCCAAACCTGCTTAGTATCTGCTGTTCATCAACACCGTACCCCGTTCTCACATCCTGATACAGAGGCTACACTACCTGTGTCTACAGGCACTTTCTCCTTAAACAATTATTTGCTAGTTAGCCAGTGCCTAGAATGTTCATTAACCTGTAAACACTTGTAAAGACTCTAGTTTGTATTCTTATTTTCCTATTTAAATTACTAAATGAACCTAAAGTTAAGAAAACTCTTACCAGAAGAGCCATCATGCCCAGTCCAATTCACCGAACAGATGGAGCTCTCCATCTGACATTGGACTTTGTAAAAGGAGCCTTGACTTAAGTGTGCTTGAGACTTGTGACTGTGGGGGAATGAGTCTAAGGAGTGATTTTCCTTCTTGCAGGTACTGATCGGGTAAGTCCTCAAGTGTGTAGCTACTGAGGACTCTGTCTTGAATGAAAGAAAGTAGAGCTTCTAAACCATTAGTAGATTAATCCTCTTCCTTGGTTTTCGGAGAATAAAAGGCAGGGGGTTTTTTTCTTTTAATAAGCACATTTCATTTTATTTTTGAAGCATTTTCTCCATACTGTATAAGGCAAATGTCCTATTCAAATTTATTTCTCCCTTCTTAAACACAGCAAATCTAATCCTCTTTCAACGTACACGTGAAAGTCATACATAGCATTTTATATACTAAAAGCAATTCAAGGTTTTTTGCATCGGAAACAATCCCCCTTGAATCCACTTAAGTCATATAAATATTTAGCAAGGTCAACAAGGATGCTTCTGAAATTCTTCCTTTCAATTATTTCTTAAGGTCAATAATCTAAAATCATGGTCAGTGTGATATATTTTTACAGCAAAAGATAAATACATAAAGAAAAATAAAAGCAAAAATTAGAACTGCCTTATCCATGTGCTCTTGAGGAGTGAGGAAAATCTGAAGGTATCCAATAATTTCTGCTTGAAAATTAGGTGTAATAGAAGAGCCAAAACCAGGCATGACCTATCCCCCAGCAGAGAAAGAGGAGGATTATCAAAAAATATAATGGCATGAGCTCTTGCACACAGTGATTTTTAAGCTTGGACAGAGTTCTTGTATTTACAAAGAAAAGCCAGGGATTGTGGGGATTTGGAATAGGGTGGAGAGAGTTAGATTGCTCCACATAGACAGTAGGAAGAATTTGAGGAAGCCATTTTGTTTCTGAGGGGAAAAGGGCATAGAAGAGAGAAGGGAATATAGATGGGAAATAATGGGCAAGTAGCTGGAAGACTAGAAGAACTTTCAAAAACACATCAAAGTTTTCTTTTAATTTGTCTATACTGCTGAATCTCCCATTTGTTTAACCGAACATTGGTTTGCCACATATACAGAGGCCTTTGGTGTTTAAACACACACACACACACACACACGTATATGTATTATATACACACATATATATATTATGTATAAACACATGTATATGTATATGTACATGTATAGATAGATACGCATCTGGGGAGGAGGAGTGTGTTTGAGTTCTTTTGGGGTCAATACTAAAGTGAAGAAGAGAAATGACCAACCACAAAAAGGCAGAATGGAAAATAAAAATTGACTAGAAATACAAGACTCAGAGATGACTATAAGAAATTAAGAGAGGCGCCTGGGTGGCTCAGTTGGTTATGCATCTTCATTTGGCTCAAGTCATGATCCCTGATCCAGGGGTCCTGGGATCAAGCCCCATGTCCAGCTCCCTGCTCAACCGGGAGTCTGCTTCTCCCTCTCCCTCTACCCCTCCCCCAACCCTCGGCTCATGTGCAGTCTCTTGAGCGCGCTCTCTCTCTCTCTCTCGAATAAATAAATAAAATCTTTAAAAAAAAAAAAAGAAATTAAGGTCCCTGAGAATCTGCACAAATGCTAGAGAGGGCATTAGACTTTCCTATCGGGTGTGGAATGTGGTTCAGGTTAATTGCAAGAGTGCCCCATAGAACACTCAGATTATATAAACATTTACATGATATGATTTTCCCCAAACCCCAAGATCTAAGCACTCAACTAACTAGAGATGGGTCATATTGATGACTCAAAATGAGTTTATTCTATAAATAACTATAGGAATTCACAGAAACAGCTCACGATGAATCAAGAACCAGAAAACAGAGAGGTATAAAAATGTGGAATGGTAGCCTCGCAAATCATGGTAGAGACAGGAAAGAGTCTATGAGGGCAATCGTGCAGAGTAATAAATAACTATTGACAAGCTTGGGCAGCGAAGGTTCAGATTGAAAAAAAATCTATATACTCTGTATAGGAATAAAAACAGATTAATACCACGTTATTATTTCACTGCATGTAGACACATCATTTGTAAATACAGCTAGAAACTGTAATTATAGAAAACATCTCACATGGTCTTTAATATTTCATTAGTCTCCCCACTAGAACTCAACCACCTAGAAAAGAAACGCTTTCTCAATAGGTTAATATTAATTACTTAACAACCCTGACATTGATATTTATGGAATATTTAGAAACAAGCATTCATGAAGTGGAAGCATGTTCATCCGTCTACTGGGAGGCTTACAGCATTTTTCAAAGTGGCAAATTCACTTTGTGCTCTGCCTCTTTATGTTGTGAAAATTTGAAATTACTGTTGATTTGAAGGCTCTTCAAAAGGCTCTTTTTTTATCCCTAGCTGAGAAGGAAAAAAATCGAAACAGATTAATCTGGTATTCTTTAAGCATGTCATTTCTTAATCTTGCAAAAGGGTGATGATAACCATATGAGGAAAAGAAATCTTATGGAGGAGAAAAAACTCGAGAGGTAATCACATCAGCGTAGGACACAAAAGTACAAGTTAAAGGCAGCAACCAGCCGTACAAGGAGATGGAGGAGGAGGGTGAGTAACTCATAAAATTTGATGAATATTAGAAAAGATGCCTCACCATTAGGATAACTTTGTCAGAACCATGGAAGTGTGGTACCTAAGACTACATCCGCTGTGCCTGGTGGATCAAATCATTCATTTGTTCAATCATTCCTTCCACCATGTATATTGAATCCCCACTCTGCTCTACCTTGGCCGGGGTGCTGGCACACAGTGACAAATAAAATCCAGTCCCTGTCCTTAGGAGCTCAGAGTCCAGTTGGGGAGACATATAAGTAAGAAACAATTTCAGTTTTCTCTGCTAAGTGGCCACAGAGATCAATGAGAATAGGAATTCTAGGTAAGGAGGGATCACTTTGTGTGTAATTGTAGGTCACTTATTAAGTAAATACGCAATTCAAAATGTATCTTTTCCCTTAGTATCTGAAAATTCTGTTTTTAACTCATCATCTTGTGAAGCTTATGGGCAATGATGCAAGGTAGACTAGACCCCAAACGGGTTTCAGGGCTGGCTCTATCCCTTCCTCGCCCTCAGACCCCTAGCAAGTCCTGTGAGGCCTGGGAGCATGGGCGGCCTCCTCTGTACAATCAGAGTATTTATCCTGATGATCTATAAGCTACTTGCTGAGCTTGACAGTCTAAGAAGCTTCATTTAAAATGCAGATGTTATCCTCAAAGAGTGATGCATGAAAGGGGGGGGGGGCTTTATTGTGCATTTGTTAATTAAATTTACTAACCAGTCACCTTGCAGAGCCCTGAGAGAAAGGGACACAGGTAGGATTCATCTCAAAAATGTGAGGAAGGGCCCTAGATTTGGGTGGGTGGGAAAAGAGAGTAGCTAGGCCAACAGAGGTAGTGCAAGGCATTGAGCCTCCAGTGGATGTGTCAGGGAGAAAGGAGAATCACAGACAGAATTTTTAACACATTATAGGAAAGTGTTTTTCAACTTTGTTTTCCTGATAAAGCATTAGAACATGCATCTGGGATGAAAGTCTGTAGCAGCTCCAGACTATCTCCACAGCAAGGGCTTCGGGTCACGGCTGGTGGGAATGGGTGGCTCGGGGCCTGCCTTCAGGGCACATTTGCATTACATTTGCACAAACCATTCTTAATTGGATTGTAGGTTTATTTAGGATGATGGATGTAGAGGGAAAGTGGGGGATGAGAATATATGGGACAGTTCAGAGTCACCCAAGTGACCTCTTGGACCCAAGACCAACTGAAGAAAATGAAGAGGGGAAATTGGGAATCCTTTTACTTTCGCTTGGAAAGCTCCCTCGAAATCACCACTCCTCTCAAGAAATCTGCTCAACCTTCACCTCTCTGCTGGCCACCTGGGAAGACCCAATCACATCACCTCAAGAGGACTGACTCTGCTTTCCACTTGCCCTTACACACAAGAGCCTCCTGCCTGGATGTTTTAAACCTAACAGCCCCAGCAAAAGATAAATGTAAAGGCAGATCTCATTCTGTCCTGACCCCCTACTTTTGCTTTTTTTGCATAACCTACTTCAAAATGTCCATTCTTATCATATTGATTTCCAAGGGTAGACATTTTTACTGTGGATATAACTTCATTGTTGCATTATTTTTCCCAACCAATGCTAACTTGCTTTTCAGGGGCTTACAACAGGCCACATCAACCATGGCTAGAGTTAAGTTATGGAGCTGTGGGCTGGCTAGCAGAAATGGAAGACTGTATAGGCTTGAGCAGAGCAGTGTGGAGTCCTGAGCAAGCCATTGATCCACTGTTGGTTGTTTTCACACATTTACAAGAATACTGCTTCACAGTGTTCCTCTTTAACCCAATACAGGTTGGATCTAATCTGTCCTAAGTAAATATCTGACAACAAGTGGCTTAAAGTATTTGAAAGATGAAATGCCCCAAAATAAGTTCTTCATTTGAAAACAACTGGAACTACATGTACATCTAGTCATCTATTTTATACAAACTACTCTTGTATGACTGATATAGATATGAGGTTGCCTATGATCATGCTCCCTGATTTTGCACATCTGACAGGACCTTGCATGTTCAAAATCCTGGCAGGATCCCCATAGAGTAAAGCTGATCCTCTTGCTTCTCTGTTTGAGGCCAACTTTGATGCCTGTAACCCTAATCCTTACCTTCCCACCTCCTGCAGACCTTGTATGATCAATTGTCCCTTGTGTCCTATTCTAAGTCCTCAACCAACCACTTTTCTACTCTTTGCTCCCCTCCTCAACCCATAACAATGCTTAAATCTCTTACATCTAAATAGAAACTGTCCCTTTCCTCTGAATTCTCCCACTAATTACCATCTCATCTCTCTCTTCATATACAAACTTTTTAAAGAGTATACTATTTTTGCTCTTTATATGGCCTCATTTCCATTAACTTTTCTTTTTCCTTTTTTTTTTAAAGATTTTATTTATTTATTTGACAGAGAGAGAGACAGTGAGAGAGGGAACACAAGCAGGAGGAGAGGAAGAAGTAGGCTTCCCGCTGAGCAGGGAGCCTGACATGGGGCTCGATCCCAGGACCCTGGGATCATGACCCGGGCCGAAGGCAGATGCTTAACGACTGAGCCACCCAGGTGCCCCACCATTAACTTTTCACCTCATTATAGTTTATCTCCCATTTTGCATAAAGCAACAGCAACTGATTTACATAAGCCAAAAAAAAGCATTTGGCTTTTTGATATACTGGATAGCATCCATTCTCACCTTAAAGAGCCTAGATAGTTAAAAATGGCATTTCCCAGACTCTCTTGCAGCTAGTGTTCTATATGCAAATTAGGTTCTGCCAATTAAGACTCTCACAAGTTTTGGAAGAAAAAGACAGAAGACACTATCTTCCTATTTTTTTTTAAAGATTTTATTTATTTATTTGAGAGAGAGAAAGAGCGCGCACAAGTGAGCACAAGCGGGGGGGAGGGGCAGAGGGAGAGGGAGAAGCAGGCTCCCCGCGGAGCAGGGAGCCTGATGTGGGACTCAATCCCAGGACCCTGGGATCATGACCTGAGCTGAAGGCAGACGTTCAACCGACTGAGCCACCCAGGTGTCCCTATCTTCCTATTATTAACAAGCAAGCTCATAAAAAGGCAAGTAGCAAAAGGCAAGTCAGAGGACACGTGGGTGGCTCAGTTGGTTAAGCGACTGCCTTCAGCTCAGGTCATGATCCTGGAGTCCTGGGATCGAGTCCCACATTGGGCTCCCTGTCAGCTGGGAGTCTGCTTCTCCCTCTGACCCTCCCCCCTCTCATGCTCTCTCTCTCATTCTCTCTCTCAAATAAATAAATTTTTAAAAATCCTAAAAAAAAAAAAAAAAAGCAAGTCAGAGGCAATGATGACCAGATTCAGTGCCTGGTTAACACCTTTGTTAAGGGTGTCAAGAAAGTTTCGATGGTGACAGAGGAAGTGGCTTTCTAACCCCAGCTACCTGATCTCTGAGTAGCATCTATGATAAGCACTGAACTTAATAGATCTCCTGATTCATGCTACTCTAACATTTCTAGCCATTTCTTAAAGCATCCAATTTCTTATACAAAATCCTTTAGTGTTTAAAATACCTGGGATAGTTTCCATTCCCTATACTGAGCCTTGACTAATAGATAGTTTGTGAAACTAGATGTGTTTATAGACAACAGACTCTCAACAAGGATTTGGAAGTGGTTATCTGATATGGTTGGATTTGAAGGCAGAGATGATTCGGTTCCCACTGAAAAATGGGAACTGACAGTCCATGGCACAGTTGCAAATAGAGTTACTTAAGTTATCACGTTTTTTGGAGGACTTAAATTAAATGCCTATTGAAGGCAAGTCTTTGGTGGATTTGTATGGTTGGAATGAGCCAAACAAGGACTATGGGGCAAGCTCAACACTTCTGAAGCCCTGGAGAGCTTATAGAAAGGGGCCAATGTATATTTTTTAAAATGCTACACTCTAGGCAAAATCAGAGGATTGGAAAGTTTCTGTAACTGCCATCAAACAATCTCTAATCTCTTCAAGCCAACAGGATGACATGTCCAAAAGTAAGATGCCAAGGCTGTCATGTGACTATTGATTTACGAATGAAATCGAATTCACAGCCTCCCCCACTCTTTTATGGTCAAGACAGACTTTGATTAGGGAAGGAATGGAACCCTGAGAACTGAGATGAGAACATCTGGACAAATTCTGATGACTAGGAGTCTCTGGAGCCCTCAGTATACACTGAGCCTTACTTGGTAAAAGAAGCAGTCCTTCTTTCCCACATGAGAAAGCTAGCTCCACCTTTTGTGGAAAGCCTGCGCTGACTTTACCAGAAGTATCTACCTTCAGGAGATGCCAGTTAACCTCGTGTTTCACCATAGCCATGGCTATGTTTCACCATTTTCATCGTTTCTTGCCCCATAAAAAAAAGTCAGATCCCATTATACCTCAAGGAGACCAGTAAAGAGAGTTTACCATTTAATATTACAATTTCCTGCTTACTTACATCTGTAGAAACCTGGGGAATATGTGTAATAATGGATTCAGAGGGGGAAAGGACTAGATCAATAAGAAATAATTATCAACATGGAGGCATTTACTAGAGATTTTTTTTTTTTAAAGATTTTATTTATTTATTTGACAGAGAGAGACAAGCGAGAGAGAGGGAACACAAACAGGGGGAGTGGGAGAGGGAGAAGCAGGCTTCCCGCCAAGCAGGGAGCCTGACGTAGGGCTTAATCCCAGGACCCTGGGACCATGACCTGAGCCAAAGGCAGACGCCCAATGACTAAGACACCCAGGCACCCCCATTTACTAGAGACTTTTAATTCAGTAATCTAATTCAGGAGAATGCACCTGTTTGTTCAGCTGATCAATTTAAATCTGGTTTCAACAGAGACCTACCCCAAGTGAGATTGAAATGTCAAAATTCCTTGGCAGAATGTAGTGGTGGGGGAGGGGGGGCATGGATACAAAGTCTTAGGGAGATAACAGTGTTGAAATGAATTACTATTTATGACCTGTTCATTCACCATCTAACTATGCTTGCCAAGAGGGCCCAAAGAATGCTCCCTTAACTAAGACACAGAGAAATAGATCTGGTTGAAGCACCAATATCCTTTAAAACACTACAGTGGCTGCCCTATGTAGGAGAGCCTGGTATTAAAATAGGTTTACTGAGTTCAGTGGTGATGATACGATTTGGAGTGGCAGAGGTCAAGTGGTAGTACTAACTGGTTACCATATAAGCAGCAGGAATACAGCTGTAATCAGAATGATCTGACCTGGGACTAGGAAAGATGGCAGAGGAGTAGGGGACCCTATTTCCACTGGTCCCCGGAATTGAGCTGGATATCTACCAGACCAGTCTGAGCACCCATGAAACCAGCCTGAGATGTAAGAAGATCTGGATCTCTACAAACAGAATATCGCAGGCGGTTGGTTTTGAGGTTCGAAGCAGGGAGCCGTGATTCCGCGGGCAGATATCAGAGGATAAACGGCAGCGGGAGGGTGCCTGGCCGTGGCGATCCTACACCGCCGGTGAGGGACAGCCTCACGCACTGGGGACAGGGCACAGACTCGCAGACCCATAGAGGCGGGGAAAGGACTCTAGGGCAGCCCCCGGGGTGGAAACCCGGAGCTGCGGGGTCGCGCCTGCGAACTGCAGCCCCCAGGACGGAAACCCGGAGTGGCGGTGTCGCCCATGCGCCAACCGGGAGCGGCTGGCGGTTTTAGAAGCACAAAGGGCAGAGACATGCCCTGACCTGGAGGCAGGACTGGGAGCGCTGCGGAGGGGCGCACAACCCAGGCCGCTGCAGTTTATAGCAGCAGGGACAGAAACGGAGATGGTGTGGCCTGGAGAGCTCACTGAAGAACAGACTGCGGTCTCTCTGCTCTGAGGCAGAGGGTTGGAAATGGTCTCTTCTGCTCTGACTCATGGAAGAGATGCAGAAAGCTGCCAGGGAAAGGCGCCAGAGAACAAAAGCCCCAAAGACTGATTCCTGCTGAGCCCATCCCCCCCACAGGGGGGCAGGGCAACTCGGCCCAAACAGGGTTGCCTGAGTAACAGTGCAGCAGGCCCCTCCCACAGAAGACAGGCTGGGAAAACAAGAGGCCAGCAACCCTAAGGTCCCAAGAAAACAGGTGCATCTTGCTTGGGTTCTGGTCAATAATTTGGACTCTATACATTCCCTCAAACACCCATCAACAGAATGACTAGGAGGAGGAGCCCCCAAAATAGAAAAGACTCAGAGATTATGACTTATGCTGCAGATCTACAAATGGATGCAGATATAACCAAGATGTCGGAGATGGAATTGAGGCTAGCAATTGTGAAGACAATGGCTAGAATGGAGAAGTCAATTAATGGCAACATAGAATCTCTAAGGGCAGAAATAAAAGGTGAATTGGCAGAACTTAAAAATGCTATCAGTGAGGTCCAATCCAATCTAGATAATCTAACAGCTAGGGTAACTGAGGCAGAAGAACGCATAAGTGACGTGGAAGACAATATAATAGATAAAAAGGGAAAAGAGGAGGCCAGGGAAAAACAACTCAGAATCCATGAAAACAGAATCAGAGAAATAAGTGACACCATGAAGCGTTCCAATGTCAGAATAATTGGAATCCCGGAGGGAGTGGAGAGAGAGAGAGGACTAGAAGATGTATTTGAGCAAATCGTAGCTGAGAACTTCCCTAATCTGGGGAATAAAACAAACATTCGCATGCTAGAGGCAGAGAGGACCCCTCCCGAGATCAAGGAAAACAGGCCAACACCCCGGCATGTAATAGTAAAACTTGCAAATCTTAGAACCAAGGAAACCATCTTAAGGGCAGTTAGGGGGAAAAGATTCCTTACGTACAGAGGAAGGAACATCAGAATAACGTCAGACCTATCCACAGAGACCTGGCAAGCCAGAAAGGCCTGGCAAGACATATTCAGGGTACTAAATGAGAAGAACATGCAGCCAAGAATACTTTATCCGGCAAGGCTTTCATTTAGAATGGATGGAGAGATGCAGAGCTTCCATGACTGGCAGAAGCTGAAAGAATATGTGACCACTAAGCCGGCCCTGCAAGAAATATTAAGGGGGGTTCTATAAAAGGAGAAAGACTCCAAGAGTGATATACAACAGAAATTTACAGGGACAATCTATAAAAACAATGTCTTCACAGGCAACATGATGACAATTAATTCATACCTTTCAATAATCACTCTCAACATGAATGGCCTAAATGTGCCCATAAAACGGCACAGGGTTGCAGATTGGATAAAAAGACAGGACCCATCTATATGCTGCCTACAAGAGACTCATTTCGAACCTAAAGATACATCCAGACTGAAAGTGAAGGGATGGAGATCCATCTTCCATGCCAGCGGACCTCAAAAGAAAGCTGGGGTAGCAATTCTTATATCAGACAAATTATATTTTAAACTAAAGTCTGTAATTAGAGACACGGAAGGACACTATATCATTCTTAAAGGGTCTATCCAACAAGAAGATCACAACTGTAAAAATCTATGCCCCCAACATGGGAGCAGCCATCTACATAAGCCAACTGTTAACCAAAATAAAGAGTCATATTGATAAGAATACGTTAATTGTAGGAGACCTCAATACTCCACTCTCAGCAATGGACAGATCATCTAAGCAGAAAATCAACAAGGAAACAAGAGCTTTGAATGATACACTGGATCAGATGGACCTCATAGATATTTACAGAACATTCCACCCTAAAACAACAGAATACTCATTCTTCTCGAGTGCACATGGAGCTTTCTCCAGAATAGACCACATACTGGGTCACAAATCAGGCCTCAACCGATACCAAAAGATTGAGATTATTCCCTGCATATTCTCAGACCACAATGCTTTAAAACTGGAACTCAATCACAAGAAAAAATTTGGCAGAAATTCAAACACTTGGAAGCTAAAGACCACTCTGCTCAAGAATGTATGGGTCAACCAGGAAATCAAAGAAGAACTTAAACAATTCATGGAAATCAATGAGAACGAAAACACATCGGTCCAAAACCTATGGGATACTGCAAAGGCAGTCCTAAGGGGGAAATACATAGCCATCCAAGCCTCACTCAAAAAAATAGAAAAATCCCGAATTCACCAACTAACTCTACACCTTAAAGAACTAGAGAAAAAGCAACAAATGATGCTCATGCATCAGAAGAGAAATAATTAAAATTAAAGCAGAGATCAACCAGAAACACAGTAGATCAGATCAACGAAACTAGAAGTTGGTTCTTTGAAAGAATTAATAAGATCGATAAACCACTGGCCAGACTTATCCAAAAGAAAAGAGAAAGGACCCAAATTAATAAAATTATGAATGAAAGGGGAGAGATCACGACTAACACCAAGGAAATAGAAACAATTATTAGAAATTATTATCAACAACTATATGCCAATAAACTGAGCAATCTGGATGAAATGGAGGCCTTCCTGGAAACCTATAAGCTGCCAAGACTGAAACAGGAAGAAATTGACAACCTGAATAGGCCAATAACCAGTAACGAGATTGAAGCAGTGATCAAAAACCTCCCAAAAAGCAAGAGTCCAGGGCCTGATGGATTCCCTGGGGAATTCTACCAAATATTCAAAGAAGAAATAATACCTATTCTACTGAAGCTGTTTCAAAAAATAGAAACAGAAGGAAAACTTCCAAACTCATTCTATGAGGCCAGCATTACCTTAATCCCGAAACCAGGCAAAGACCCCATCAAAAAGGAGAATTTCAGACCGATATCCCTGATGAATATGGATTCCAAAATCCTCAACAAAATCCTAGCTAATAGGATCCAACAATACATTAAAAGGATCATCCACCACAACCAAGTGGGATTTATCCCCAGGATGCAAGGGTGGTTCAACATTCGCAAATCAATCAATGTGATAGAACACATTAATAAGAGGAGGGAGAAGAACCATATGGTCCTCTCAATTGATGCAGAAAAAGCATTTGACAAAATACAACATCTTTTCCTGATTAAAACTCTTCAGAGTATAGGGATAGAGCGAACATTCCTCAAGTTCATAAAATCCATCTATGAAAAACCCACAGTGAATATCATCCTCGATGGGGAAAAGCTGAGAGCCTTTCCCTTAAGATCAGGAACACGTCAAGGATGCCCACTCTCCCCACTATTGTTCAACATAGTACTAGAAGTCCTAGCAACAGCAATCAGACAACAAGAAGAAATAAAAGGTATTCTAATTGGCAAACGCAGACGACATGATACTTTATGTGGAAAACCCAAAAGATGCCACCCCCAAATTACTAGAACTCATACAGTAATTCAGTAATGTGGCAGGATACAAAATCAATGCACAGAAATCAGTTGCTTTCTTATACACTAACAACGCAACTGTAGAAAGAGAAATTAGAGAAACGATTCCATTAACAATAGCACCAAAAACTGTAAGATACCTCGGAATAAACCTAACCAAAGAGGTAAAGGATCTATACTCTAGGAACTACAGAACACTCATGAAAGAAATTGAAGAAGACACAAAAAGATGGAAAAATATTCCATGCTCATGGATCAGAAGAATAAACATTGTTAAAATGTCTATGCTACCCAGAGCAATCTATACCTTCAATACCATCCCAATCAAAATTCCAATGACATTTTTCAAAGTGCTGGAACAAACAATCCTAAAATTTGTATGGAATCAGAAAAGACCCCGAATCGCCAAGGAAATGTTGAAAAAGAAAAACAAAGCTAGGGGCATCACGTTGCCCAATTTCAAGCTATATTACAAAGCTGTGATCACCAAGACAGCATGGTACTGGCACAAAAACAGACATATAGACCAATGGAACAGAATAGAGAGCCCAGATATGGACCCTCAACTCTATGGTCAAATAATCTTTGACAAAGCAGGAAAAAACATGCAATGGAAAAAAGACAGTCTCCTCAATAAATGGTGCTGGGAAAATTGGACAGCCACATGCGGAAGAATGAAACTCGACCATTCTCTAACACCATTCACAAAGATAAACTCAAAGTGGATGAAAGATCTCAATGTGAGACAGGAATCCATCAAAATCCTAGAGGAGAACATAGGCAGTAACCTCTTTGACATCAGCCACAGCAACTTCTTTCAAGATACATCTCCAAAAGCTAGTGAAACAAAAGCAAAAATGAACTTTTGGGACTTCATCAAGATTAAAAGCTTCTGCACAGCAAAGGAAACAGTCAACAAAACAAAGAGGCAACCCACAGAATGGGAGAAGATATTTGCAAATGACACTACAGATAAAGGACTGGTATCCAAGATCTATAAAGAACTTCTCAAACTCAACACCCAAAAAACAAATAATCAAGTCAAAAAGTGGGCCGAAGATATGAAAAGACACTTCTCTGAAGAAGACATACAAATGGCTAACAGACACATGAAAAAATGTTCATCATCATTAGCCATCAGGGAAATTCAAATCAAAACCACACTGAGATACCACCTTACACCAGTTAGAATGGCAAAAATGGACAGGGAAAGAAACAACAAATGTTGGAGAGGTTGTGGGGAAAGGGGAACCCTCTTACACTTTTGGTGGGAATGCAAGTTGGTACAGCTACTTTGGAAAACAGTGTGGAGGTTCCTTAAAAATTTAAAAATAGAGCTACCCTATGACCAGCAATTGCACTACTGGGTATTTACCCCAAAGACACAGATGTAGTGAAAAGAAGGGCCATATGCACCCCAATGTTCATAGCAGCAATGTCTGCAATAGCCAAACTGTGGAAAGAGCAGAGATGTCCTTCAACAGATGAATGGATAAAGAAGATGTGGTCCAGGGCGCCTGGGTGGCTCAGTTGGTTAAGCAACTGCCTTCGGCTCAGGTCATGATCCTGGAGTCCCTGGATCGAGTCCCGCATTGGGCTCCCTGCTCGGCAGGGAGTCTGCTTCTCCCTCTGACCCTCCCCCATCTCATGTGCTCTCTCTCTCATTCTCTCTCTGTCAAATAAATAAATAAAATCTTAAAAAAAAAAAAGAAGAAGATGTGGTCCATATATACAATGGAATGTTACTCAGCCATCAGAAAGGATGAATACCCAACTTTTACATCAACATGGATGGGACTGGAGGAGATTATGCTAAGTGAAATAAGTCAAGCGGGGAAAGTCAATTATCATATGGTTTCACTTATTTGTGGAACGTAAGGAATAGCATGGAGGACACTAGGAGAAGGAAGGGAAAAATGAGGGGGGGGGGGAATTGGAGGGAGAGATGAACCATGAGAGACTATGGACTCTGAGAAACAAACAGGGTTTTAGAGGGGAGGGGGGATTGGTTAGCCCGGTGATGGGTATTAAGGAGGGCACGTACTGCATGGAGCACTGGGTGTTATACGAAAACAATGGATCATGGATCACCACATCAAAAACTAATGATGTATTGTATGGTGACTAACATAACATAATAAAAAAAAATAAAAGATCTGACCTTCAAGAATGAGATTATTTATGGCCGGATTCCTAGGATTGAACCAAAGGGGAACAAAAAAGTCAAGAAAAAAAAAATCTGGGATATTTGAGCACTGGGTTTGAGTTGCCTCAGTGAAAAGTCAGATTACCTCACCCAATTCCCAGAAATGGATCCAGTTCACAGTTTGAGCTTATTGAATATAGAAGCCAGGTACCCCTGAGCAAGGATCCTGTGGCATTGTCTCAAGCACGTAAACTTCTTCTTTGTCTCCTTAAATAAACTTAAGCCACTTGCCAGAGTAACTGTCTATTGGGAAAGGGAAATACCCATTCTTTAGGGTTTAACTGGACACTGGTTCTTAGCATTAATCCTTAGGGATACAAAAGACAAACATGACCCACTAGTAAGAGTAAGAGCTTAGGAGGGTCAAGTAATACATGCAGTTTTGGCCAGAATCCATCTTGCAATGGGCCAAGAAAGTCCATGAACCCATTCTGTGGTTATTTTCCCATTCCAGAAGACAAAGTTGTAATAACATTTCATCAAGTAGGAGATTATCCACATTCATTCTCTTGTCATGAAGGGAAGGGACTAATGAAGTGAACCAAATAGCGAATCAAAAACAGTATCACATCCCTGAGGGAATTACACATTAATACCACCATCAAAGACTTGAGGGTCTCACCTGTAGCTCACTACAGTTTGCATTTCTTGAATTGCAATCCCTCTGCTATCCCTGAAAAACAACAACAACAACAACAACAACTCAATTTCTGGTAATTCAGGAAGGGAAAAAAAAAAAAACTTGAAAGAGGAAGATGGTGGTAGCAGGGGGCAGCATAGTTTAGAATCTTTTTGAATTCCCAGATAAAAATATACAGAAAAATTTATATGTAACCAATATTTACAGCAAAACTAGATGATAAGATATCCAACAAACCCCAAAATACAAATGAGGGTGGGGGAGACAGTAACATGAACTACGTGTTATTGTCATTTGGGTTGGACAAATTAGAGAAATGCAACAATGTGAGTGATGGATAGAAATCCCTTCAAAAAGGCAACAGAAACTGACAAAAAGTACAGCTGGTCAGTTTGAGAAAGGAGCAGAAACTCCACTAGTGGGTGAGTGTAAGGGGCCAGGAGCAAGGCCTAAAACGGGCTGGAGTTGTCAAATCCCCTTGAACTCCTGACAAACCTCCCCAGGAGAAACTGCTGCCAGTAGCCTTACATCTGAGTAGAATAGGAGCAACAGAAATAAATGTAAAGGAAGGTCTAGATCAAAGTGTGGGAGGGGGGAAAAGAGCCAGAAAAATCTCAGAAACCAAACCACCACATTTTTAGACATTACATGAAAACAACAGAAGAGGACACTGTGTAAAGTTCGAAGATCTATCTGAAACAAGCCTCCTCTAAAAGTGCAATAATAACCAAATTTATATTAAAATGAGTAACACAAAAATGTGTCAAAATCAAGTCCCATAAAATGTTACTATTTGAAAAAAAAAGAAAAGGAGCAGAATGATATCCCTACAAGCAAAGAAAACACACTCAAAAGCTGTGCTCAAAAACAAATCAAAACTGTAATATACTATTTCAAAATGAGCTAAAAGATATTAAGAAAATAATACAATATAGGGGAAAAGAGCATAATTCAGAATCAGGAAAACTCAGAAGTGATGTGACAGAAGTCAAGGAAGAATTACCAATAAAAGGCAAAAAAAAAATTTTTTTAAATAAAGATTACTGTAGGAGAAAAGTAAGGGTAAATAAACACAAGTGAAGCCTTTAAAACATGGAAGGTAAAAGGAAGGAAAATTTTTAATTCAAAAATAAATGAGAAAAAACAAAAAAGAATTCAAGAGAAAGGGATAAATACTGAAGATAGGCAAAGAAAATCCAATATATGGATAATAGGAGTCCCTGAAGAAACATACCCAAAGCAGGGGAATAGACCAAATACTGGAATCTTTCTTGAAATAAAAAACAAAAGTATTTGAAATTGTATATTGAAAGAGCACACTGTATGCTTGAGAAAAGATATGTAAGGTGGTCACGCCATTTATAAAGTTAATGTCTCTCTTTTATAACAAATTCACTCTGTTCTAATTATTAGAATGGTTTCTGTCTCCTGATACAGAAATTGGTACCAGCATTGGTCCCAGGAAATAGACCTTCAAAGATTGAATTTGAGGATTTGGTGATATCCTGGCTCTGGAGAAGAGTGCAGAACTTTCACCAATGGAAAACGGGATGTTAGGTAATCCACGGCATGCAGTTGCATTCACAATTAATGAAATTATCATCGGTGGTTAATTATGATGAAATATCTACACAAACACTAAGACATATTCTAGTAAAATTCCTGAGCTTTAAGGAAAAAAATATTTCAGGCTTCTAGGTAAAAAGGCACACATGACATACAATGAAAAAAAAAGTATTATCACTGGATTTTTCAACAGCAACATTTTATGTCAGGAGAAAATAAAACAACATACTTAAATTGCTTGAAGGGAGAAAATGTGAGCCAGGGATTATATATACAGTAAAACTGATCTACAAATATAAAAGGTGCAGACAAATTATTATCAACATGCAAGAACTCAAAGAATACTATTCCCATGAGTCCTTCCTAAGAGATCTACTAGAGCTGACTGACCAATATGGTAGCCACTAGGCACGTGTTGCTATTTAAATTTTAATTTTAATGAGTTAAATGAAGTAAAGTTAAAAATTCAATTCTTTAATCAAACTAGCTAAATTTTAAGTGCTCAAGACCTATATGCAGCTGGTGGCTACCATGCTGAATAGGGCAGAAATAGAACATTTCTATCACCTCAGAAAATTCTATGGGATAGTACTGTCTTAAGCCAATGAGCTTCAGACAACCAAATGACTGGACAATCATCAACATAAAGACTGATGGTGGGTATTAAATATATATTTAATTGAATAGCAAAGACTAAATAAGGATTAAAAGGGAGAGGTGATAGTATATAAAAGCTGCATAATTTGACAATTGACATAGTAAAACCATTAAAAATGGGGGAGAAGGAAATGGGGATATGTGTAAAATAAAAATATTTTAAAATTATTTTTCAATAATCATAACTGATAGTAGTAGTATTAGTAGCATCGTTAACCTGAGACTATTCTAAGTGTAATGCAGGACAAAACAAATTAAAAAGTATGGAATATTCTAATTCTATCATGTCCTTGCAAACCAGATCCTCAGTGTAGAAGAAAGGGATACAGATGTAATATAGAAAAGGTTAAATAAAAAATCTTGGAGCCTGAATTTTTTTTTTTAAAGATTTTATTTATTTACCCAACAGAGAGAGACACAGCAAGAGAGGGAACACAAGCATGGGGGGTGGGAGAGGGAGAAGCAGGCTTCCCGCTGAGCAGGGAGCCCGATGCGGGGCTCGATCCCAGGACCCTGGGATCATGACCTGAGCCGAAGGCAGACGTTTAATGACTGAGCCACCCAGGCACCCCGGAGCCGGAATTTAAATGGGAAATGTTAGTATGAATAAAAACCCGTGACCAACCCAGTAATCACAGGTATCCCAAGGGCCCATGTTGTGGTTTTGAAATATCATTCCTCGTTAAAAGAAAACAGGGATTTTCAGAGAAATGACTGGATCCAGGTCTAGGTAAAGATGTACAAGACATGCCTGGAACATCTTGACATAGCAGATAGCAAGGAAGCTATCAAAGACCGGGGTCATGTCTAAAAGATCCAGGAGCTGACTTGAAGAAGCTCCTATTGGCCAAAAATGATACAATTTCAGCTTCAAAAAAATTGCAATAGATTAAAACTCATCAAATATGTTTAAATCCATAAGTTTTATAGTAAGAGAAAAAACAACCAATTGGTCACATTCTGAGGATAAAAAGGGACTCAGTTTACTTCCTTGAGAACTGGATAAATGAAAGGAAAGAATCAAGCATTTATCTTGCCTATTTTACATAAACTAGCTTAATAGATAGGAGGAAGTTTCCCTTTATAAAATTACTTCAGGGGCGCCTGGGTGGCTGAGTCAGTTAAGCGTCGGACTCTTGATTTCAGCTCAGGTCATGATCTCAAGGCGGTGAGATGGAGCCCCGAGTCAGCCTTCTCTCTCAGTGGGGAGTCTGCTTGAGATTCTCTCTCTCCCTCTCCCTCTGCCCCTCCCCCACTCCATGCGTGTGCATGCATGTGTATATCTGTGTCTGCGCGTGCACATGCGCTTTCACTCAAATAAATAAATCTTTTCAAAAAATAATAAAATTACTTCAGCTAATATGAAAACAAAATGACAGAATATCACAATTTTGAAACCTCGAATAAATAAATGGGCCTTGGCCTTGAGCTTCACCAGCTGTTGAAATCATAAAAAGAGTGAAAAATTGGACAGACACGCATCTTCTAATGAAAAAACACAGTATCACCTATAGTATTGCCAAAGGGATTGAACCTGAGTCCAGGCCTCTGGATCCAGGTGCCAATTTGCAGTAAATACAAAGGGGGAAGAAGCATGTAGAATTGCCCCATGAATACACAATTTAAAAAAAAAAATCCAGACTTTGGGAAACTCTTCAGTTTCAAATAGGCTGGGATAAATTGTATAAAATGGGTGTGATTAAACCATAATATTTAAGGATGCACATTCAGGTGATAAAAGCATAAAAAGGCAAGGAAGTGATCGCTACATAGAAGTCAGAATAGTTGTTACTTTTGAAGGGAGAAGGCTGTGATTGGCATGAGGTACACGTAGAAGCTTCTAGAGTGACTGGCAAAAGTTCTGTTTCTTGACTCATGTGTTGGTTACACAGATGTTCACTTTAAAGTAATTCACTAAGCTGTTAAAAAAAATAAGATTGGGGGCGCCTGGGTGGCTCAGATGGTTAAGCATCTGCCTTTGGCTCAGGTCATGATCCCGGGGTCCTGGGATCGAGTCCCGCATCGGGCTCTCTGCTCCTTGGGAGCCTGCTTCTCCCTCTGCCTCTCTCTCTCTCTGTCTCTCATGAATAAATAAATAAAATCTTTAAAAAAAATAAGATTTGAAAGATGCTGGGGTGGTGACTTTTAATAAAACCCCATTCAATTCACCACTATGACCAAGGCAGAAGACATTTTGGAGAATGGCAATGAATTCTCTTAAATTTTGTCATGTAAACAGCATTGCAATTGCAATTGCTTTTTCAGATATGGTCTGTTCACTAGAGCACATCAGCCCAGACCCTGGCACTTGGTATGCAGTTATCAATCTGATAAATACTTCGTTCTCTACACGAATAAGCAGAGGCTACCAGAAGAGTTTGCTATCATCTGTCAAGAAAGTAATTCGCCTGTCCTGTTTTACTTCCTGGCTACAACAACTCTGACTCTCTGTGAAAATGTAGTCAACAGGACATTGATAACCTCCCCATCCCACAGGATATCATTGTAGTTCAGTACGTGGATGATAGCCTTATCCTTAAGACATAGAAAATAAGAAGCAGCTGTAGTTCTAGACTCCTTGATAAAACACATGTGCATGAAAGAGTCTGAGATAAACCTCATAAAAACCCAGGGCTCTGCCACCTCAACACAGAGATGCTTAGAAGGTCTCTTAGGATTTTGGAGGCAATTCAAACCACATTGGGATAAACTGCTGGACACATTTACCAAGTAACACCTAAGGACTGTCAACTTTGATTAGGTCCCAGAGCAAGCAACAATTCTCCAGCTGGTCCAGGATGCAGAGCAAGCAGCTTGGACATATGATCTAGCAGAATCATGGTGCTCTAGGTGTGTATGACTGATGAGGATACGGGACAGACAGCTCTGATAGAAGAATCAAGATACAAGCCCCTAGGGTTTGGAGCAAAGCCCTACACTCTTCCACAAACACATAGTCTCTTTTGAAGAAACATCTCCTGGCTGGTAAAGACTGCTTGCTTAGCCTTGGGACAACCAAGAGATCATGTGACCTGAGCTGCCCATTACAACTGTGTATTATCTAATACATCAATCTATAAATTGGGTATCCACAGCAACACTCCAAAATCAAGTGGAAGTGTTAAATATGCACTCGTCCTAAAACACGTGGTAAAGGCAGTGGTAAGCTGCCCAGGCACGTCATTTACCTTCCCAGTGCCCCTGCTCCGGTGGCACTGCCTCATCCTTCTATAGCTCATCTTATCTTATTTTTTAAAGATTTATTCATTTATTTGAGAGCAAGAGAGAGCGAGCAGGGGGAGGGGCAGAGGGAGAGGGAGAGAGAGAATCCTTAAGCAGACTCCCTGCCAAGCGTGAAGCCCGACGAGGGACTCCATCCCAAGACCCCAAGATCGTGACCTGAGCTGAAATTAAGAGTCGGCTGCTCAATGGACTGAGCCACCAGGTGCCCCTCTTTAACTTATTTTAATAGCTTTGTAGGGATTTGTTTATGAAAAGTGACCTGAAGGAGCAAAAAAAAAAAAAAAAAAAAGGAAAAGAAACAAACAAACTCTGCAGGAATATGCACTGGTTAAAAGCAGACTGCAGGAACAGTATGCCCTACTTAAAGGTGGCTCCTGAAGGACACTAGGGAAAGGTACTTCTTTCAGTAGGCAGAACCTTAAGCAGTACATATGGACTGTCCCCTTCCTGGAAGGAAAAAGAAGAGGTACAGATCTACAGAAATTTGTGGGTAGTGCTGAATGGTTTAGCTAGATGGTCACAGACTTGGAAGGAACAAGATTAAAGGGCTGGTAACAAGGATGAATGGGAGAGAGTTGTGAGGTTGGACCTCACAGAATAGCCCCAGAGTGTGTGAATATTTGTGTCCTGGGTGAATGCTCATTGGAGGACACCCACTGCAGAGGAGGCTCTCAGTAACAGAAGGGAAGATGATCTGATCTGTGAATATCAGTCAGCATCTTTCCTAGCAATGAAGGCCAGAGCTTGCTCAATGTGCTCGCAAATAAAGCAAGGGACCACAATGGCAGAGATGGTTGTTATTTATGGGTTCAATAACAGAGTAAGATTTCTCTCCTCACTGAGTTGGATCTGGATGGCACCACTGCGGAGTGCTCACTTTTCCCACAGCAGAGACCCCAGCTTAGCTCCCTATCTGATGCCACCCTCTGGGGAGAGCAGATAGCCACCCGGTGGCAGATGAATTGGACCACGCCCACAATGGAGGGGGCAACAATTTGTCCTCGCTGGAACAGAAATTTGTCCTACACATAGTTTTACTTTTCTTGCCTGCAGGGAAGTATCATCACCATATTCTCTTTTAAGAAGAATAATCAGAGGGACGCCTGGGTGGCTCCGTCAGTTAAGTGTCTGCCTTCTGCTCAGGTCACGATCCCAGGGTCTCAGGATGAAGCCCCGTATCGGGCTCCCTGCTCCGAGGGAAGTCTGCTTCTCCCTCTCCCACTGCCCCTCCCTCCTGCTCGTGCTTTCTCTCACTCTCTCTCAAATAAATAAATGAAATCTTTTTTTTTAAAAAAAGGAAGAAGAATCAGCTAGTGAATTATAGGGGAAGGATTAGAAACAGGAAGATCAAGTACAAAGTACCATAAAAAAAAAAAAAACCAAAAGCTATTCAAGGTCAGGTTATATCTGTCATGTGCTACCAAAATTCCTGTGACTCCCCCGCTGTGGTACTTCTCATGCTTCTTTATAAAGAAAACTCGTGAGAGCAGAGCACGGGCTGTGTTGCTCTCCATCAGATCTCCAGCCTCAGCACTGTCCCTGGGACATAACAGAGCTCAACAGATACATGTTGAATATTTGTTGAATGTGTTCTATATTTTAATACTTCTCATAATGCTTTGAAAGCATTTTGGTCAAAGTAGGTGCTTAACAGACATTTGTTAAATGAAAACAATATATGATCAGCTAGGTCAGAAGCCAGCAAACTACAGCGTATGAGCCAAATCTGGCCTGCCACCTGATTTTGTATGGCCTGTGAACTAACAATAGTTTTTACATTTTTAAAGAGTTGGAAAAAATGAAAAGAATAACAATATTTCATGACACAGTCCAATTAAAAAATGGGCACCCACCTGGGTGGCCCGGTGGGTTAAAAGTCTGGTCTTGATGTCGGCTCAGGTCATGATCTCAGGGTTGTGAGATTGAGCCCCTGAAGCCCCACCTTTGGCTCTGCGCTCAGCAGGGGGTCTGCTTGAGATTCTCTCCCTCTGCCCCTCCCCCCATGTGCCCACTCTCACTCTCTCTCTCTCTCCCTCTCTCGCTCTCAAATAAATATATAAATCTTTTTTAAAAATGGGCAGAGGATCTGAATAGACATTTTTCCAAAGACATACAGATAGCCAACAGGCACATGAAAATATCACCAATCATCAGGGAAATGCAACTCAAAACCACAGTAAGATATCACCTTATACCTGTCAGGATGGCTAGTATAGAAAAGACAAGAAATAACAAGTGTTGGAGAGGTTGCCGAAAAAGGGAACCCTCATACACAGTTGGTGGGAATGTGAATTGGTGAAGCCAATATGAAAAACAGTATAGAATCTCTTCAAAAACTTAAAAATAGAATTACCATATGATCCAGGTATTTGACTTCTGGGTACTATCTGAGGAAAATGAAAACACTAATTTTAAAAGATAACATGCACTACTATGTTCATTGCAGCATTACTTATAATAGTCAGAGTATAGAAACAACCTAAGTGTCCATCAGTGGATAAGTGGGTAAAGAAGATGTGAGATAGATATATACCTATAGATCTATCTATATCTATATCTATATCTATATCTATATCTATATCTATTACTCAGCCATTAAAAAGAATGAGATCTTGCCATTTGCAACAATATGCATGGACCTTAAGGACATTATCCTAAGTGAAATAAGTCAGATAAAGACAAATACAGTATGATTTTCCTTATATGTGGAATCTAAAAAACAAAACAAATAAATAAGCAAAACGAAACTCAGAGATAGAATATGCTAGTGGCTATCAGCAGGACAGAGGGTTGTGTGGTAAATGAAATGGTTGAAGAGGATCAGTTATATGGTAATAGATGGTAACTAGACGTATTGTAGTGATAACTCCGTAGTGTATACAAATCTCGAATTATGTTGTGCACATAACTAAAACTAATATAATGTCATATACCAATTTTACCTCAATAAAAAATTAATTAATTAATTAACCAATAAAGAGTGAGCTCACAAAACCCTAGGCTACCACTCTTGACCTCAATTAAAACAGAACCCCAGAGCCATGGGCTCTCTTTCTCTCCCACCCAGGACCTCGCTGTGTGGCCTCAGGTACGCTATGTAATGTCTAGGTCTTGTGAGTAATAAGTATTTTTTTCAAGGCTTCCTGATGGTTGTTGCCAAAGGGCATCTTGCAATTTTAATAAGAACCACAAGGGCTGGCGCGCCTGGGTGGCTCAGTTGGTTAAGTGTCTGCCTTTGGCTCGGGTCATGATCCCAGGGTCCTGGGACCCAGCCCTGCATTGGGCTCCCTGCTCAGCGGGGAGCCTGCTTCTCCCTCTCCCACACCCCCTGCTTGTGCTCTCTCTCTCTCTGTGTCAAATAAATAAATAAAATCTTAAACACACACACACACATACACACAAGGACCGGTACAACCACAACATTGGTTATTGATAGGCTGTGACTGGCACAAAACACCAGCTCTTTATAGAAAAAGTTTGCTGACCCCCGCGCCAGACCTTCCAAAGTACAGAACACAGCAATTTTTAAGACAATGGCTGATATGGTGCTGCCTCTTTCCTTTGCAGAGCACTACTCCTTCGCTTCAATTCCTTCTAAAAATACCAAACTGTTATTTTCTATTTCATGGCTTCCAGGTGAGGTTTACTCAGAGATTTGCCAGTGCCTTTAGGCTCTGTTTAGCCGTATTGGAAACAACAAAACATATAGTAGCCGAATTAGATAAATACAGAGAGGCAGGAAAGAATCAGAGACAATGAGGGGAGAAGCCGGGATGCCCCACTTTGGCACAATGAATCCATAAGGGAAATTTTATTTCCGTCAGCATTATTTCAAACTATGTAATGTGGCCTTTTCCAAAGCTTGGAGCTATTTTTACTATAGTAAAGTGTACATTGTGATTACTGAGAAAATTGTTGTCTTAAAACTGATGTTTACTGTAGTAGGGTTTCACCTGTATTTGGTGAAGCTGTGTTTGAAAATAATTCAAATCAACTTTTCCAAAACAGAGAAATTGAAGAGTTTCTTTTACTAAAATGATTATTTCATTAAATTGGAAAATTTGATATCCTTTTGTTAACTTCTTCAACACTTCCTATAAAATACTCCACTGCGTGATACCTACTGTTCATCTGAAATAACCACATGCTAGCAAATGACATCCCTTTATTTTTCCCTTTATTTATTCTTTATCATTTAACTTTATTACAGGCAGGCAGAGCCTGGTCTCTATTAGAGTGACAAGAACTATTTCCTTAATTACTGTACAGACTGTAGTAATATTCTGGCAAATCCTGTACTATTCAATCAAGCGAGATTCAATACAAAAAAAAAAGCTGATTGCCAAAATCAGACATTTGTTAAGTGAAAAAAATTATGTAGGCCCTTATTAGCATAAGTGCCTACAGTGACATTCTACTTCTTGAAGTTTACAGCTCTCAGGGAGCACTTCTTGATGGAAGTTCTATTTAAAAATTACGTAAGGATTACGATACTCGCATCTACCTGATAGGGGAAAACGAGAAAGGCGAGTGGGTCATTTTAGAAATCACAACTTTTAAGCTAATTGCAATTTCTAAAGTAAACCTAATGGGACTGCAGAGAACAAGAACATCTCTAATCTAATCTTGGCAGCGTTGTGATTTCAAACTGCTCAGCCACACAAAGTATATTCACTTTCCCTTTGTGTGGGCATGCATATTTACCCTCACCAGGGATCCTTCTCTGGGCTTTGGTTATGTACTGCAGCACTCATGATTGATGAATTATTGTCAAAGACAAACTAATTTTTTTTTTTTTTACTGAAACAACTTTTTATGGAGCACAATTTTTTTTTCCGAGGGAGAAATGCAGATTTAGCATTCCGGTTTTTTGTTAAGAGGTTAAGGAGGATGGTCTCATAGAAATGGTGAATGAGAGCAAACTTGAGAAAGCAACCACAAGTGATTGACTTGAATTAAGGGTAAATGTATGCAAATTTTTTCACCTTAAAGCTGTCTTCTGAGGAAAAAGCCAATGCTATGGATTGTCTTTCAGAAGTTAAGATGCCTATCACCCAGTTGTTTTGCCTTTTACTTAGAACACCAGAAGGAAATACTTCCAACTAATCCAAAATGTCACTGCTAAAGAAAAATTGAGTACATACGCCCATGATGACCACAAAGCATGGAAATATTTTCCCATTTTTTTATCTTTTCTGAACTGTTAAGACAATTTCTTGATCTCTCTCCCCACACTTCCAAAAACCTTCCTCGTCTTTGGATCCTCATGATCTCATCTACAATACAGACGAGGAATCCTTACTGAATCCATTTCAACACCTGAAAAGACAACTTGCAGGTACTTCTCTGTAATGAGATGTACATCCTCCTGATTCAAGTGTATTAAATTATGTCAGCACTTAATTGATAAACCTCATCAATATTGTACTTTAATTCATGGTAGTCTACCTTTGATCCCAAAAAGAAAAGAAAGCACACATAAGAAACATCAGACAAAAGATCTGCTGGAAATAGGAAAAAATTACTGTTAATTCTGAGTGGTGGGTATAAGGATGTCTGATGTTTTGTCTATTTTTCTTTTTTTTTTAAGATTTTATTTATTTATTCATGAGAGAGAGAGAGAGGCAGAGCGAGAAGCAGGCTCCCAAGGAGCAGGGAGCCCGATGCGGGACTCGATCCCAGGACCCTGAGATCATGACCTGAGCCGAAGGCAGACGCTTAACCATCTGAGCCACCCAGGCGCCCCTTGTCTATTTTTCTGTATTTGGAATGCTTTATAATTTTTAAATTGCTTTTCTAAAGAAAAATAAAGCTAAAGAAATTCCCAGGTACTCAAATTCTAAATGAAGAAATGAAAAGGAAGAGGAAGAATTGCACAGCATTTTTCTTTTCCGGGGCAGTAAGTTGAAGAAAACTCTGAACTGCTGTTGCATTGGAGGGACGGTGATCTAGGGGGTCCCTGGGAGCAATATTCTTATTCCACTGAAGGAGGTGAGCCAAGATACTTATAAGCTCTAGAGAACCTTTAACACAGGAAGCTATTTATCATAACAAGGTTGGTTGATACTGTTCCCATACTGAACCAATTAGGTTCGCCTATTTCGTCATACTTCATAACTTGGGATGATAGGTTTCCAAGTATGGTACAGTGTAGTAATTGAATTTTGATCAAACACACATGGCCCATAACCCAGTATGTGAAATTTTCAGAACAGTTCACAGCTTTTAAATATCCAGTCAACATGTTGCCAAAAGTACAGGATGTACTTGATGCAAGGGGGAGAGTAGGGGAGGGCTGACTCTTGGTAGAGCTGTAAAACAAATATTTTTGTTCTTGTTCTCTTCTTATTTTTCAAACAGCAGTGGAGAAAGGCCGTGGGATATCATATCATAACTCAAGTCTTCCTTTTGCTTGCTCCATGTGCATAAACATCTTTGAGTCTCATTTCAGATTACTTTTTTTTTTTTGCATGAAACTATTTTCATGTCCCAGGCCTGTTACACATGACCTGCTAGCTTTTCTCATTGCAGCACTACCCGGAGTATTTCCTGACTCCCTACTATGTGTTAGGTACTGGTACACAGGTGCACTCTTCTGAATAAAGAGAGATGGTCCCTGCCTTCATGTGATCTACTGTGGATGGGAAGACAGGCATAAATTGAATAAAAACATCAATAACTTTTATCACTGTAAACATGTGATAACTAACATAAAGAAAAAGTAGAGCATCAGGAGGAACAAAAATGGGGATCTGATTTATCCAGGAGAGATGGAGTGGGGAAGAGAAGCAGGGAACACATCTCCAAGAAAGTGCCATTGAAATCAATTTCTGAAAGATGAGAAGTAATCCAAGGGAGTGGATGAGTATTCCCAGGAGAAGTAAGCACACAGATAAGACTTGAAGTAGGCAAGACTTGGGCAAGTTCAAGGATCTGAAGGCTAGTGTATTCAGCGAGAAAGAAGCTAAAAAGATAGGGGAGAGCCAGATCAAACTTCGTCATGTGAAGAATTATGCTAAGACTATGTAAGGATTATGCAGCCACTCAAAGGTGGTAGGCCACGGGTTGACATGATGGGAGGCAGGCAAGACAAGAAGCAGAAAGACGAACTAGAAGACTTTGACTATTGTCCAGATGGGAAGTGATAGTGGCTTAGAATGGGACAATGGCAGAGGTGAAGAACAATGAACAAATATAAGCAATATTTTGGAGAAGAAGTGACATAACTTGGTGATAACTGGACATGGGACCTGAGGGAAAGGAAGCTTCCAAGCACACGTCCAGGTTTGTGGCTTCAGCAACTTAATGAATAAAGTCTAATAAATAGCAACCTGTTAGCGTAACTCGTAAGAGTACCCCAAAGTGATAGGAGAACTATAACACTCCCACAGACTCCCATGTCTGCAGTGATATTCTGCTCTCCTTGGATTGTGTAGGAACAGATGCATTAATCAGATGGTGGGGATACAGAAATTTTCCACCTACATGCACATCAAACTTTTCTTACCATAAGCAGGAGAATGTCTCTCAGATGGGAAAATCAGACTTTAACATAAACTTAAGATGTTTACTCTCAGCTCTACAGACACGGTCAAAGATGTCTGGCTGTTGAACTAGGAGAACCTGAAAAAAAAATTGCTCCTTTGAATATATTTAAAAACCAAGCATGTTTCTTTATTCATTCAACAGATTTTCCTAAGCATTTTTAGTATGAGGGGTATGAGGTAAAAACGATGTGTTCCCTGCCTTTTGCAAAGAGTATATTGTCAGGAGAGAAAGAGGCAAAAAAAAAAAGTCTAATACAGTGCAGTATGTTATATAGCTCAAACAATAGAATTATATATATTTTTTAAGATGTTATTTATTTATTTGAGAGACAGAGAGCATGAGAGGGAGGAGGGTCAGAGGGAGAAGCAGACTCCCTGCCGAGCAGGGAGCCCGATGCGGGACTCGATCCTGGGACTCCAGAATCATGACCTGAGCCGAAGGCAGTCGCTTAACCAACTGAGCCACCCAGGCGCCCAATAGAGTTATATTTAACAGATGACAGGATTATTAATTTTACGGGGGTGTGGGGGACCATAGCCATGGGCATGGCTATGAAGGACTTCAGAGAGGTTGCATTTAAGACAAGTCTTAAAGGACAAACAGGAGTTTGCTAAGCAAAGAAGAGGATAGGGGAGATAGTCTGAGAGGATGCAACAGCACAAGCCAAGGCATGAGGGTCCCAAAGAACACTGGGTACTCAGGACTAGAGCCCTCAGGGTGTCTGATCCAAACTGGAAGTCATCCTTCCATTCTGAAGTCTGAAAAACGCTACCTGTCTAGTCTGATTTATCTGCTATCGCTTGACCCAGACAGAGAATTCTAATTTGTATAGACCCAAATCAACAAAACCTCTTCATGTGACTACCGCCTGAACATTGCCCGGTGTTTATGAGAGTTTGAGGTTGACCTGTGGAGATGGGTGGTCCTCTCTCCCACAATCATAATCAGTCCAAGAGCTTGGCCACGGCCACAGGACCCAGCTTTTACTGTACCTAGAAAGACACGGCCGTGGCCCAAGGCAACGCCAATGTGGCCTGAAGAATACAGGTAATAGAACGTTTCTGACGCTTCGCCGGGCAAACCGGGACAGCTGCCTTTGGACGGCAGTCAGGCATAGTGAGTGACGGCCACCGAAAAAAATAAAGTATGTGTGTGTGTGCATGTGTGATCTTTACATTTTTTTTTAAATAGCTGTTCAGACAGGCCTTAGAGAGGGAGCCGGCAGCTTCAGCTGGAGGCTGCTCCCCCACCTGTCTCCAGGCACTGCAAACACAGCTGTGTAAGGAGCCGGGCAAAGCTTCCAAGGAAAGAAATGGTACGATCCGGTGGGGGGGTGGGGGTGGGGGTGGGGGTGGGGAAGCGCCTTTCTCACCAACCCACTTGGGACACGGCCTGTCTGGCGACTGCAAAAAATACACAGTAAGTGAAACCATTCGAGACCCAGCTCAACGGCCACTTTAAAACTATCTGTTAAAAAAGGATGAGACAGAGCCCTCGATCCCACGTTCCGGTTTGCTCCTTGCGTCCCGACGACGCGGAGAGACGACTTGGGCACTACCACAGAGCTCGTGGCTCGTGCCACCAAACCCAGAACTTTCCGGCGAAGTACCTAGAAACTTCATTTGTATCTCTCCAGGCTGAAAAGCGCAGGCATTTTAAAAGTTCAACTCTTTAGGAAGGTCAGCAGGGGCAAGATTTCAGCAGACGCTGGTCCAAATGTTAGCGATTCTCGAGCGGTCAGGGGTCGGCCGCTCCCCACACAGAGGGGAGATTCGAAGAGGGAAAGACCGAGTCGCTTTAGCAGATGAAAACCAAAGCAAGCAGGTATTTTCGGTATCATTTTAATCACAAAATAGCACGAACGCGGTCTGTGCCTGCGTGCTACCCAAACGTCGATTTGAATACCACTGAACGCTAGTTTGAAATTTTCCATTTTTGTAATTTGCTTTCCTTTGTGAAGCCAAGACTTGAGAGGGAGCTGGCAGCCGTCTCCAAGTCTGGCACGACTTCACCTCAGACGCACTCGGTTGGTTTGGATGTTGAGGGAGACCGCACAAGAGAGAAGGGGGAGAGGGAGCCCGCGAGCCTGGGCCGGGGCTGCCCGGCAAGCAGCGTCCGCCGCGCAGCCGGGCTCTGGCTCCACCTGCAGGAATCAGAAGGCACGCGGCGTAGATGCCCCGCTTCGGCACGAACCGGGTGGGGGTGGGGACCGACCACCGCGGGGAAAGGGGGCGGCGGTCCCAGCGGGCGCGGCGGGAAGGAGCGGGAGGTAGGGATCTCCATCACCGAGCAAGGGCGGCGGGCCAGACTCAGGACAGGAATTTGGATTTGGAGGAGAAAAGACATCAAGCCCTTCCTCCAACCTATGCTCGTTAAACGTAAGCCCCATTTGAGGGCCAAGGCTGTATTTGGTTCTCGTTCAGACCCGGCACCTAGCATGCGCTCAACTATTGAATACATGGATGGGCAAATCCACTCTATCAAACAACAGAGACGGAAAGTGATCCTCCCCCCCAAAAAAAAACCAACTTTTTTTTTCCAGGTGTATTTATGAGTTGTCAAGCATTTTGTTAATGGCTAGTAATTGCTACCAAAATCCTGCACTATCTGCACTAATACAGTGTTCCGCCTCCAAGGCGGGCAGCACCAAGAACCACTCCTTTCATCCGATGCCCTTATTTTGCAGGTGAGCAAACAGAAGTATGGAGAGGAGCTCCCCTTCCTACCCCAGCCCCGCCACAACCGCAGTCAGCCAGTTTGTTGGTGATAGAAATGGTTTGGAGCGAAGTTTTCCTAACCTCTCTGGTGTTTCTAAAGCAAGAGAATTATCCTGCTTTACTGTAGATTGGCCTGCATGGATCCGCTCAGCTGATTGGCTATCTCAGGAGAAAATTGGCTTCCCCTCCTACCTGTTGTCCTGTCCTGAGCTTCTGTCCCAGCTTCTGCTCTGGGCCAAGACAGCTGCTCATGCTGCTTTACTCCAAATATCAAATGCTGCCTGGAGCTGATGCCAACCCGTTGCAAAACTTATGAATTCATTTTTTCAAGGCTAAAGGACAGAATCTTTGAGCTTGTGGGTTTGTAATCTACAAACAGGCAGGTGCTTTGTTTTAGCAACACAGGTGTCTTATATCCAGTATCCAAGCGCATCTACTTATCCAAAGTGCTTAATAAGCAGTCACTGAGTTTCCCAGTGATAGTTACAGATGAAGATGGTGTTTACCAATTGAAAAGGAATTTTTGCTGTAGGCAGTTAGGGCTCAGTTTCTAAATGAAGTGAAGACTTTATTGTGAATGACTCCATTTGAGCTATGTCAAATGAGTATGATCCAGGGAAAGTTGGAGATCAAAAGATCCAGATTCTAACCACAACCCATTTATAAAATGGAAGTAATACTGTCATAACCTCTGAAAGGATTAGAAATGAATCATTATTACAGTAATAATCACAATATTAATAATAGCTTTGAACTATATTAGTGCTTACTATGTTCCACGCTCTCTGCTAAGCCCTGTAAGTACATTACCTAATTCATCCTCACAACAACTCCATGTGGGTTACAATTATCATCCCCATTTTACAGAAGGAGAAAACTGAAGCTCAGAGAGGTTTAAATACTCACCCATGGGGGATGCCTGGATGGCTCAGTTGTTAAGCGTCTGCCTTCAGCTCAGGTCATGATCCCAGGGTGCTGGAATCGAGTCCCACATCGGGCTCCCTGCTCAGTGGGGAGTCAGCCCCCCACTCCACTCGTGCTCTCCCTCTACCTCTCGCCCTACCTCTGTCTGAAATAAATGGATGAAATCTTTTAAAAATAAAGAAATAAATACCCACGGTAACAGCTCACAGTGGGGAGGCCAGTATCGGAACCCAAATCCTACCTGACTCCAGACTCCTAAGCACTACGTTATACAATAAATACCTATTGGCAGCTTCCATGCTAGTGACATTCAAATCTCTATCTCTAGTTCTGACTTCTCATGGGAACTCTATCCTTTTATTTCCAATTACTGAAATATCATTAATTATATATTTCACTACTGTTTAAAAGGGCCTAAGCCAAACTCCTTCCTTCTTTTCATAAGCATTCACTGAGAATCATCCATGCTCAGACCCCCAAGCTCAATCTAGGACAGCAGTTCTCAACTGGGGGACATTTGGCAATGTCTGAAAACTTTTTTGGTTGTCACAATTGGGGTGAGGGGATGCTGCTGGCTTCTAGGGAATCGAGACCACGAGTGCTGCTCAACAGCCTGCAATACACATGACATCTCCCACAACGAAGAATTATTCAGCCCAAAATGTCAATAGTGCTGAGGTTGAGAAACCCTGGCTTAGGAGTATGAAGATGAATCAGACAGATGCCATCATCCATCATCTGATGCAGGAGATGGATGTGTAAATTTGCAGCACAAAGTTTGCATAGATAACTGTGTGGCGACATGGAATAAATGCCCCTCGTCCATAGAGTCCATAAAGAGCTGTGGGGTTTACTATGGGCTGGGGAAGGCTTGGTGGAGGAGGTGGCACTTGAGCCAGGCGTGAAGAAGAGGTAAGATCCGGATTCCAGATAAAAGAACAAACGTGCACAGGGCACGGGTGGACTTCAGGAATGTTGGTTGATTTTCATTGGAGCAGAGGATGTGTGAAGAGGAGTAGTGGACAAAAGGAGGTAACGTTGTGTTGGGGCCAGATCAAAGCCTTGAGCAGAGAGAAAGACTTCCGGACTTTGTGAGTAATAGGAAGCTCATCTCACATTTTCACACAGACGAACGTTCCGGGGAGATGAATCTAGCAACTGAATGAAAATGGATTGCAGATAATCAGGAGCTGGAGAGGAAGCCATGTTGTAACACTACGCCATACACCTTAATGTAAAAAAAAAAAAACCCAACAGTTGAGTAATTATTATAAGTCAAAGCTACAGCATAGATAACCTTACTTAGCGCTCCCCATTGGCATGGGGATTTCCCTATTTTACAGAAAAGGGGACAGCCTTAGCCTGGATAGGAAGTAGCAGAATCAGGATCCGACTACCAAAACCTCTGCTCCTAACTGCTTTGTGGGCTGGGTGCACAGTTGGGATTCTTAACCTGTTGACAAAGCAGACTGTTCTCTCTAAGGCAGGCAATAAAACAAGGCAGCCCAGACCCCCACTGGGAATGGGAAGGTCTGGGACAAACAGCCTCAGGAAATCGGCTTCTCCTTGGCAGTCAGAGCTGACTGTAGGGAGAAAGGGATATTTCTCTGAGCTGATTTTAGGGGTGTGGGGAGCATAGGCATGTGCCTTATTACAAACACACCTAACAATAGATTCTCCCAATCTCTTTGGAGTTATATCGGTTCTTCCCAGGGAGGATGGTACATGAGAGCAGAAATGGGGCATGGCTTGGGGCGTCCAAAGCAAGGATTGAGCTTCTACTGTCAGGCCTCTCCTGCTTGATGAGGTAGCAAGCAGAAAGATATAAAGTGGGGGAGGGACGCCTGGGTGGCTCAGTCGGTTGAGCGTCTGCCTTCGGCTCAGGTCATGATCCCAGGGTCCTGGGATCGAGTCCCGCATCGGGCTCCCTGCTCTGCAGGAAGCCTGCTTCTCCCTCTGCTTCTGCCTCTCTCTCTATCTCTCATGAATAAATAAATAAAATCTTAAAAAAAAAACTAATAGGGATGCCTGGGTGGCTCAGGCGGTTAAGCGTCTGCCTTCGGCTCAGGTCATGATCCCAGGGTGCTGGGATCGAGTCCCATATCGGGCTCCCTGCTCTGCGGGAAGCCTGCTTCTCCCGCTCCCACTCCCCCTGTTCGTATTCCCTTTCTCGCTGTGTCTCTCTCTGTCAAAATAAATAAATAAAATCTTTAAAAAAAATAAAATAAAATTAAAATTAAAAAAAAAGATATAAAGTGGGGGATAGAAAGGCTGTGACTCAAAAATTCCTTGTTTAGTTGGCTCCTGAACAGATTGCTAACGGGATTCAGGTGTGTGCTCTGGTTTTGTTTTAGAGCCTTTTGGCCCGAAGCAGGGGAGGAGAGGAAAGGTGTTGACTGTATCTGTAGGCAGAGGGGGTGGCAGCACCAGAATCGGGGAGGTGCCAACAGAGGCAGGGCCATACATGTTGGTTGGCACCAGTGGCCCTGGGGGGAGCCTTTGGTGGCTGAGAGCACCAGACTTCATCCTGAAAGAAGATTCATTACAAGGAGCTAGAGAAGTAAGAAACAAAATGGTGGCCACCACCAAGTAACCAAGGACCGGTAGTAGGAGTACACGGGAGAGCCTTCTTGAAGACTTCTAGGACCATGTGAAAGGAACGGAGATGGTGGACATTCTCACACAACAGGCAGGGAAAGAGTCAGAGAGACTTCGACGGCATGCAATGGCATCCCTGCGGTTCTGTATGACTCCATTGCAGGATAACTTTAAACTACTTTGGAAAGCTTGTGATCTACAGTTTAAAGGTCAAAGGTGCCAGGATCCCAGGGTTCCAACTGTTCTTTCTAAAATCTCACAGCTTTAAAGAAACATAAATTCTTGCCACAATCTCACATTTTGACATTCTAATACGGAGACTTTAAAAAAAAAATTAGGATACAGTCTCTTCTCTAGACTTGATCTCTTCAAGGTCGGGATTGACTCTGTAGCACTAAACTCAAGAGATGCTCAAGAAGTGTCTGCTGAGTTTAACTCAGGACACCATTGTCCCAAACATCAAGAGTAGTCACTAAATGCATTAATATAATTTTTAAATCCAAATTTTATGTTCACCTAGTTAAAAAAAAAAAAAAAAAGGGCAGCCTAACCTTACGCATCAATATGCCTGTTTTCGCAAAGCCTTTGCCTACAGGCTGTAAGTTGTCCTAATACTAAGACCAAATGCCAAAAATCAAATGTTTTTTCCTTGAGAAAATCTGGAAAAGGCAATTATACTAAAACACACCACTCAGAAGGATCTCTTTCCTGTTTTTGCTTGTTAGACCTCTTCCAACCAGTGTTCTGAGAAAAGAGTCAAAACCAGAAATCAAAGCTCTCATTCCTATGGACTCCCCATTTTGTTGCTGTACATGAGATATTCCTGATGAAAATGAGGATTGAGATTAAGCATAGCACAGCTATCAGCACTTGAAGGTCTCCACACAACGGAAAACGTCCCTGGTCACTTCACACACACCCCACACTTCAAACTAGCTTGCTTGAATCCAATCTGGGGGACAATATATGACTTAACCTTGAAGCATCGGGTGGGACTAAAACTTTCATCAGGTGGTCGACGATCCTCACTAGGTTAGCACCCTCGGAGGGAACAGGTAGCCTATTGTGGGTATCCTATGAACCCCTTACTGAATACAAATCATGGTGCCGATGGAATCTCAGCACAGAAAACCTGAAGTCTGAGTGAGCTGGAATGGTTTCAGCCCCGACATTATGTGGCATTTTAGCACTTCCTCACTGCAACATCAATCCAGATCTGTCCACGTGAGCAGCCCACAAAGATGCCTGCCTCCAAAGGCTATTTATAGGCACCAAAGTCCTTGCCCCTAATGAGTTTCCAGTGGGGACAGTGTCTTCTTGTTAGATTGTCAATGTTTACATTTCTCTGATCTTTTCTTGTACTTTCCGTTGAGCAGCCATTGCTGCAGCCACCTGAGCATCGAACAGGCAGGTAACTGAAACGAATTTGGTAAGTGTACTGGAGAAGGAAGCTGTATGTTTATGGACTACCGTACTTTTCATGGTCATGCGTAATGGACCAGGCACTTTTCCACCCACCTGCTTATGCCACCCCAGTGAACACGAAATTTACATACCTGGAAGAAAACAGTATTTTCTGAAACATTAATAATAAATGCAGAAAATGTGTCTGTTTTGAGTAAACATCTCCAAGGCTTCACCTTGCACCATTCTACTTTGGTTAGATGTATCTACCATGTTGCCCCCTTATCTTCCTTCTAAAGTACACTGGCGGTCATTGAAATGGCCCTTCTTCAATCAAGAATCAGTGTTTTGTAAAACAGCAATGAGAAATCCCTGTCTGAGGGGGCAGGCAACGTTGAAGTTCTTAGAATAAAGTAGCTGTAGAGCAGAAAGCTTAGCAACCAGGTTGTACTAACAGAGGTATGATGTTCAGAACGAGGGGAGCAATAGTCCCTGCCTCCTTGGGGCCTGACACACCCTGTAAGAAACATTTTTTAGGGCACCTTGGGTGGCTCAGTTGGTTAAGCGACTGCCTTCGGCTCAGGTCATGACCCCGGAGTCCCGGGATCGAGTCCCACATCAGGCTCCCGGCTCATCGGATAGTCTGCTTCTCCCTCTGACCCTCTCCCCTCTCATGCTGTTTCTCATTCTCTCTCTCTCTCAAATAAATAAATAAAATCTTTAAAAAAGAAAGAAACATTTTTTTAATGTCATACTATAGAGGGATAATATCAGGCATGTGAAGCTGGTAAACATTCTTGAAAGGAAGGCGAATGGCAGTAGCTAATATTCATAGAGTCCTTACTAAGGGCTGGGCACTGCACTTGACACTATATTTTATCTTCATAACAACCCGATGAGGAGATTATCATTATTCTGTGCATTTTACAAATAAAGAAACTCAGGGGGGGCGCCTGGGTGGCTCAGTCATTAAGCGTCTGCCTTCGGCTCAGGTCATGATCCCAGGGTCCTGGGATCGAGCCCCGCATCGGGCTCCCTGCTCCGCGGGAAGCCTGCTTCTCCCTCTCCCACTCCCCCTGCTTGTGTTCCCTCTCTCGCTGTGTCTCTCTCTGTCAAAATAAATAAATAAAATCTTTAAAAAAAAAAAAAAGAAAGAAACTCAGGGTCATGCAGACTGTAAGGGGAGGAACTAGAACGACACTGGTTCTTTTGGACTCCGATGGACCCTCAGAGTAGGCAGTGGGTGTATTTTCAGTGCGTCTTGCTAGAAATGATTGGTGAGTATGACAATGAAGTCATGGCCACTGTGCGTGCACGCACGCATGTGAGTGTGCATGCACATGTGCATTAGTCTTGTTTCACCAATTGGAACACACGCTCTGCGAAGGCAATGACTATATAAATTATTCACATATTTACTTCTCAGGCCTAGTAGCACTGGACACATGGTAGGTCTTTCTTACTGCTTTTGCTGAATAAAATAACTAATTTCAAAATGCTTCAAAAACCAATTCACACATCAGATTACTGAGAATGTGGGGAGAAAAGGACATTCTGGGGAAAAGAATTGTTACAGTCCTTTTAGAAGACATTTTGGCAATAATTATCAAAATGTGAAATGTGTGAACCCCTTGACCAAAGTTATACATCTAGAAAACTATCCAATCTATTCTACAAAAAAACTGATAGATACACACAAATATTTTATACATGTATATACACACAAAGATATACACATATATGAAGATATATATGCATGTATACACATAAAGACATATATAAACTTATGTGCAAAGATATATATATACACAAATGTATACAAAAATATGTATAGTGTGTATGTGTCTGTGTATTCATTACAATTCTGTTTGTATTGGCAAAATAAAATGGGAACAACCTAAATATCCATCAATAGGAGAATGATTTCTTTTACGTTATGGTATAACCATATAATGCAATACTATGTAGCCATTAAAACACAGGAATAGATGTATTTGGTTAACAATTCTTTCTGTTTAGATCTACAGAAATAGCAATTTCATATGATTCAAATTAATGTATGTATAGACATGAAACATTTCTAAGCATGTTGGTAATTGGAAGCAAGTTACAGAACAGTACATATCGATGTTAAAAATGTAAGAAATGAAAATATAATGCTCATAGATTGGAAGAACAAATATTGTGAAGATGTCAATGCTACCTAGAGCAATCTACACATTTAATGAAATCCCTAGCAAAATACCATCAACTTTTTTCAAAGAAATGGAACAAATAATCCTAAAATTTGTATGGAACCAGAAAAGACCCCAAATAGCCAGAGGAATGTTGAAAAAGAAAAGCAAAGCTGGCGGCATCACAATTCCGGACTTCCAGCTCTATTACAAAGCTGTCATCATCAAGACAGTATGGTACTGGCACAAAAACAGACACATAGATCAATGGAACAGAATAGAGAG